>NC_061111.1:239281972-239360116 GCF_002878395.1 Capsicum annuum | reverse complement strand
GTATCCCGCGTAGGACCAGGAGTCACCCATTAGGTTAAGGCTTGACTATCATATTGCCTTAGGCTTGACTTCCTGTTTAGGGTTACCCGTTAAAGAAGCTTGACCACTCGCTACATAGGACTGATCATTCACTACATAGGACTGATCTCAAATTTAGTACTCAGTTAACAATATCAGAAGATTTTTTTATTTAGTACTTCAGTATTTGTGGTGTTTTCATACGTCAGTAAAGTAGTACCCGAGTCTCAGTATTTAGAGTCACAATGATTTTCAGTTATGGTTTGTGCATTTATGCATATGTCCTTATTTAGTACTCCCATGTTATTCAGTTAAGTTATGTTCATGCATAAGCCCTTTAATTTAGCCTTAACTCATCTAGCATACCAGTACATTCAAAGTACTGATGCATACTTTTATCTTACGCTCCGGTGTATTATACCATAGGTTCAGAAGTGCAAGATCCAGAGCACCCATAGCAGTCCAGACTCAGTCAGCAGCAGTAGACATAGTAGTGAGTCCTCCTTATTCGAGGATGCCTCCCATTTTAGTTTTATATTAGATTCAGTTTATTTTTAGTAGACGGAGTGAGTTGGGGACATGCCCTATCAGCTCCATAGATCAGATAGTTAAAGGCTTTTCAGATAGATGTATCAGTATTCAGTTTTTAGTTTTTTGCATTTTAGATGTTTTAAACCTTATATCAAGTTTCCACTAATTTTTCACATTTGTTATATTATATTATGTAGTGCTCAGGTACAGATATCAGTAGAGGATTAGCTTGTGGTCCTTTGGGATCATGATCACTGTGTGGCATTCTAGTTCCAGAATATCGGGGTATTATAAACTTGGTGTTAGAGCCTGAGATTCAATAGTGTCCTAGGAAGTCTGAAAAGCCGCATCTTGTAGAGTCTTGTGCATGGGTATGTTGCGCTATACATTTATGTACAGGAGGCTATAAGATGTTTTTAGGAAGGTTTTCTGACATAGATTCAGTTATGTTATAAGTCCTTTATTATCATGATATGCATTAGTCTTGAACTCTCGAGGTTCAGTTATAATCCAGTTCGTAGGTGCCCTGTGCATCACCTCATTAATTCAGTGAAGTAAGTGTTGTTAGAGGGACATAGTGTCCCAAGAGGGAGATAACCTATAACTCCCCGATGTTTTCAAGTCCTTAAACCCATTTCATTTCATGCTCAGATTCTCATTACAAGCTTTGCATCAGTTATCATTGCTTAGTCAATAATGCTTCCAAGGGTCGGTTCAGTCAAATATCCATGCATTAGATATGCATGTTAAGTAGAAATGTTCAGCTTTTAAGGTATTTAGTCATGCAGTCATGAGAATTTAGCTTATAAGTAGCCTCAGTCATGAACCCATGCATCAGATATGCATGTTCATTATGATAATTCAGCTTATCGATAGTTTCAGCCGGGTATTCTATGCATCAGCTATGCATATCCAGTAGAAGATTCAGTATATCAGTAGTTCAGTTGTATAGATATGTTTCAGATGTTCTTGTTCCCTAAGTGAATATAGTCTATTAGAAATCTCAGCTTAAACAGCCACATTCGAGGACGAATATTCCCAAAGGAGAGATAATGTAACACGCCATAAAATTTTTGAGTCATTAGAGCTTCTAAAGCATGCCAAGAAAGGCTTAACACTTAGAAAATTTGGCTAAGTGTTGAAACTGTTCCATTTCCATAAGCCTTTGAAACTTTGATGAATTATTTTGTGACCTGTCCGACCTCCAACTCTTGATTTTCTTATTGCATTGCGATGGGGCAAGTCAAGAGTACATCCCGGGGTGAGTTTTGAAATTTTTGGACGAGCCTAAGGTCATGTTTGGATTGGAAAAAGAGTAGCTAAAGGCTACAGAGGGGCGTCGCCCATCTTAGAGACTTGGCCCTCTCCCTCAGTAGCAAGGAGTCGTCTAGGTTCCTCCATGGGAAGAGCAAGGCGCCGCCCAGGTTCTCCCCTGGGAATAGTAGGGTGTCGCCCAGGCTGTAGCCCTGGGCCAAGAATATCCATTCTAATTCTGTGTTTTCAAGGAAAATTTGGTCAAATCCCACCCCCTATATAAGATTCTTTAACATGATATTCATCATATTTTTACCCAAAAAATAAGGTTTTCTCTCAATTTTCCTCAAGAACAAGAATAAGAGTTTCTATTGAAGGTTAAAAAACAAGAAAATTCCTCCATGAATATTTCAAGAATAATATAGCAAGGTATGTTGCATGTTGATTCTTGGGTTCCTTCCACCAAAGAAGTCCAAGATACCTTTTTAAATTCAAGATTTTATGTTTATGAGTTTTTCATGATTTATGTGGTTTGAAGTTGAATTCCATGTTAATATTAAGTTTTAATTCATGTTGTGATTATAAAGATGCAAGTATTGACCTTAGTATGTGTTGGTTATGTGATGTTCATGATAAAGTCCCTTCAAGAAGCATGTTGAATTATGTAATTATGTTAATTTGGTGTATTGAATTTTGTATGGCCAAAGGGTTCCTCCCACATGTTTGATAAATTGCTTATGCGAAGAAAATAGTGTCATTGTAAAATGAAGAATGTTATCCCCAAGCATATGTCACCTAGTGCATGCTAAGTATTTGTTGAAAGGACTAAATGAATGAATTTGATATGTTGCATGTATTCCTATTCATGTGAACTCCTTGTTGGGTGAGTTATGAGACAATAGCATGCTTTCCTTTTCAATTACGTATTTAAGATTCCTAAGTGCTCGAAATGATGCTTCATTGGTTATGTTGCGAATGATAGTCTAATGTCATGATTGTTACTCAAGAGTTGTCATGTCTTATTTATTTATGTTATCGAGTCCTGGGGGTATTTAATACCCAAAAAATTAGGTGCTTGTCTAGAGCCGAGTCAGTCTCAAGATAATCTCAATCGTGCTATGGTCAGTATATTTTAGTTAGTGACAGAAGTTAAGAAAACTTAGTAAATCTCAGTATTCAGTCTAATCAAGCTCAGTACTCAGTTTAGATTTCGGTAAAGCTTAGTAAGTTACAAAACTAAGTAGTATTCAGACAGAAAGTTGAATTCATTAGTATTCCATCAGATAACGGAATCAAGAAAACTCAGTGAGATCAGTCAAGTAAGATAATCAAATCAGTAATAGATTCAGTTCAGTTTAGTTCAATATAAGAATCAGTCAAGTGACTTTCAATTGGGAGTAGGAACTAGCACCGAGCGAGTGCAGGGATGACGGTTTCCCTATTAGAGAGGAAAAGGTGTTAGGATAAATCCCTACACTCTAGAACAGCGTAGCCAGTGCAGGACCAGGAGTCACCCGTTAGATTAAGGCTTGATTATCATATTGCCTTAGGCTTGACTTCTTGTTATGGGTCACCCCTTAGAGAGGCTTGACCATAGAAGAGGTCTTTACCTGTGGTGTGGTATTAACACCCTTCTAACTGGGGTTACAGGTTGGACCCAACCAGTTAAGATTTGGGGCATGTTGGTTAAGTTAGAACTCCCATAGTTGCAGTTTCAGTATTAGTTTTCAGAGTAAAACTCAAAAATCAGGACTGTCACATACAGTCACCCATCTCAGTAAGAAAGTTAGATAGTTCCATAGATTCATAGGCCAACCGCTAGATAGGCCTGGTCTCACATAAAGTTAATCAATATCAATACTAAAAGATTCATAGATCCCCCATTAGATAGACCTGATCTCAAACTTAGTACATCATTTCTATTATTAAAAGATTCAGAGATCTTCCGCTAGATAGGTATGATCTCAGATAGAATCATTCCTTATCATTATTAGTAGATTCAAAGATCATCCATTAGAGTGGTTTGATCATAGATTTAATCAATCGATAGTAGAAAACTTAAAACTCAGTTATTCATATAAGTTGATTCATTTAATCAACTTTAGTATCATAAGTTTCAGAGATCACTCGCTAGATAGGACTGATCTCAACTTCAGTACTCAGTTAACAATATCAGAAGATTTTGTTATACAGTACCTCAATATTTGTAGTGTTTTTAGACGTCAATAAAGCAGTATCTGAGTCTCAGTATTTAGAGTCACAATGATTTTCAGTTATGGTTTGTGCATTCATGCATATGTCCTCATTTAGTACTCTCATGTCATTCAATTAAGTTATGTTCATGCATAAGCCCTTGCATTTAGCCTTACCTCATCTAGCATACCAGTACATTCAAAGCACTGACGCATACTTTTATCATATGTTTTGGTGTCTTATACCATAGGTTCTGAAGCACAAGATCCAGAGCACCCATAGCAGTCCAGGCTCAATTAGCAGAAGTAGACGTAGTAGTGATTCCTTTTCATTTGAGGATGCCTCCTATTTCAGTTTTATATTAGATTCAGTTTATTTTCAGTAGACAAAGTTAGTTAGGGACATGTCCCATCAACTCCACAGATCAAACAGTTAGAGTCTTTTCAGACAGATGTATCAGTATTCAGTTTTTAGTTTTGTGCATTTTAGACGTTTTGAAACTTATGGAAAGTTTTCGCCAGTTTTCCGCACTTGTTATATTATATTATGCAGTGTTCAGGTACAGATATCAGTAGAGGTTTAGCTTCTGGTCCTTCGGAATCATGAGCACCGTTTGGTGTTCTGATTCTAAAAAATCGGGGCGTTACATAAACCTAGTTAAATTCCCCAGCAAAGTCATCATTTCTATTTTATCCCTTTTTAACTTGAGGGGTTGAAAAATATTGATTTTGACTTTTTAAACTATGTCAAAACTTTAAAGGAAATTTTGAAACAATCTAAGAAATTATAGAGTCACCACTTAATTTATTTGAAAAGAAATTAAGAAAACTTTTTAAAATAAAATCCGAAGTCTCAAAATAAAAAAAGACTTATGCCTTTAATAAAAAAATCCTGGGTAACAGGTTCTTATTAACATTTTAGAAAGTCTTTTAAGGCACCTAAAATGTTCGCTAACTTATGGTTATCCAGACTATTTGAAAACCACTTTAACTAACTTTGAAAAAAAGAGAAGTTGGTTTTTAAAAAGAAAGTGAGTTAGGACGAAACATGTATAAAATTAATTTTTGACGATTTAGTTGGGAATTTAACCAAGTATAAGAAAATAAATAGCAAATAAGCACATAAAGGGAAAAGGGGAGAATTAGAAGAATTAGGCTCGTAAGCCCAAATCTATCAACTCTGTCCTAATCTAATTGGGCTTTTGGCCCACATGCACCTGTCCTAATCTAAATATCGAGTTTTGGTCGTAACCTGTACCAAACTATTTTCCGAATCTATTGGCCTAGAATCGGCTTTACTTATATTAAAATACAACTTTAGCTTTGAGGCCCCAAATGAATGAATAAATAAATGATTAAATAAAAAGAAGACAACAATAAAAATCGAGACTTTTCAAATCTCTGAGTGACCTCATCAATGAGTTTTGGCCCATTTTCTTCTTCGTCTATCTTCTATCACCCGCATGCCATATAGTCGACCTTAGGTTTAAACTTCTAACTTAATTCGAATAGGTGGGCCTCATTAGCCCATTACAAAATTCAAAAGGAGAGGAGTCCATTTGAACTCGAGACATTTTTTGCATCCAAAGAAAAGATAAAGAAAATAATATGCGTTCAAGGCATAAAAGTGACATATTTGAAAGAAAAAGAAAATATCAAGAATCAATTTTTGAATGACAATGATAAGCACACTTTCATACGTATAACAAGAATGAAAGTCAACAGATAAAATGCAAAGCAAAGATACCCACTTACATGCCTCGTGATTTATGTTCATATTAAGAATGAATAAAGGTAAAAGAAAGAAGACCATATTCAATGAATTAATGCGAGAACAAACAAAGCAAGCTTGTGAAAGTAAAGGGATGAGGCAATAAGAGAATTAACCATGACTTCTAAAATTGTACAAACATACACACTAATCCATATAACAAAATAAAATAAAGGTTAACTTCTCAAGAAAGGGAATCTTTAAATTTCAATTAAGCCGACATTAACGAAGAGACATACATCTAATTACAACCAACATTTTGGGGGAAAACGTGCAACAACCTATTATTTATCTTTCTAAGACATCTTTAATTCTCTTTTAATATTATGAATCAAAGAGAGACATGAATCAAGTCTTTACACACACAAAGAGCACATATAATAATCCAAAGGGAGTAAGAAAACTAGAATAAAAGTTTAGCATTTTTAAAAATGAAATATCGTTCATAAATCATACTATGCATGACTCACAAATATCTAAATAATTCTATTTAGCCACAAAAGCCCAAACTTTCTCATCATTTTGACAAGTCAACATGTAAAAAAAAGGAATAAACATCTTGAATGAAAAATAGCTAGCACTTCATCTCTCATATGAGGATTTTGAAATCCATTAAAATAATTAACAAGTAAATGACAAGTTCTTGACTTAACTAATTACTATTTTATTGAGGCAAAATAAACAATAGTAACTATTCTTGTTGACATAAAGAAAATAACTTTACATGCTAAAAATAAACATATCTGACAATAATGAATTTTAACAAAGTATAAGTATATATTTTAAGCAAAGATTAAAACTTTATCTATAATAATCAAAGAATCAAGTCAAAAGAAGAAACAATCAATATTAACTATTCTTTTAAACATAAAGAAAACAACTTTACATGCTAAAAACAAACATATCCGCCAATAATGAATTTAAACAAAGCATAAGTACGTCTTTTAGGCAAAGATTGAAACTTTATCTATAATAATTAAAGAATAAAGTCAAAAGGGCATGTACAACTATTGCTAGCTCATTTTTATACCATGAACATGAAAATAACTATAATATCGATACCACAGCGTCCTATGGCCTTCAAGGTCATCTACAACAAATAATTCCAGCAAAATGGAACTACATGATTTCTTCGGATTCTTGATCACCACCGGAAAGCATTTAACTTGAGAACTTCAATTAGCCCACGAATTTCATGGAAAAGGAAATTTTTTTACTAAAATACAACTCTTCTTTCCTCAAATATTTTTTCCCAACCTCGAGACTTGGTCTTTCTACCAAAATTGTGGTAGTATTTATAGAAAAGGATGGAGATTCAATTCTTTTAATCCACTAATGTGGGAGAGAGAATTTATGAGTATTTTTGAAATTTTAAAATTTAAGATAAGGTGAGGTGGAAGATAAGGCCGGGGGAAATTGTACAATGTAGTACAATTTTTGAATTTTAAAATTAAAAAAAGGACAAAGGAGAGGGAGAATTATACAATCTAGTACAAATTTAAAATTAATTCTAGAGGGAATTGGGTAGAAGTTATGAGAGTTTTTGAGACTTTTAAGGTTATTTAAAATATAACCCCAGTTGGAATTTAAAATTTAGCTAAATTTATTTAATTTTGATCAAATTTAAAATTAATTGGCGGATTGCATTGGAATTATGGCCAATTTGATTTCAATTATGGTCAAATCTAATATATTGACTAAATTAAATTGAAATTCGATACAAATTAATACTTCTTTTAATCTCGAGCTTCTTGATCTAATAAAATCACACACATATTTATCCAAATAAATTATTTTTGAGAGTAAATTATATTTAAATCGAGACTTTATCCATTCAAATTAACTTTCAAGCCTTACTCCATAAAAGCTCAAATTTTGATAAAAATACTCATTCAAGTAATAAACTTTATACAATCTCGTATAGGTGAATATGAAAATGTTTAATCGTCACTTAAATGAAAAAATTAACCTAAATAAATATTTTAGAGCACCTTTATCTAGACGAAATAAATATTTCACTTTTATTTCAAATTGAAAAAACCCAGAATTAAATTTAGTTGTGGAGGGCAAAAATTAGGTGTCAACAGTGAATTCTTGTAAAATTAACTGATTTTGGTCTTCTCTGTTGTTAGACTCTACGCCATCTTTGTGGGTCATCTTGCCTTTTTCTTTAGACCTAAAAATTATGGGAAAGATGTCAGGTTAACCACAAACCAACCACCTTAATACTATTTTTACTTTGGTAATAATAAATGGGTCAAGGTTTAATATTTTCAAAAGTTTTCTTAAGAATATCACCGAACCCGATAAGGGTTGCCTACGCATCTCATCAAGGTGAGAATCAGGTGTACGTAGTTTGTGAAAATCATTGAAACTTATTTTTTATTTCCAAAAATTTTATTTATTGAGAAAACGGTTATCAAACTTGGAGGAGAAAGTACTCTATATTGTTTCACTAATCTGCCTAAAGTCAGTCAACAATTGAATGGGCCTTCCAAGTAAATGTCAAATAGCATATAGGGTACACATGTTGGCCATATAAAAAGGGACACATGTCCTAGATAGACTCATCCACAGTGTCAAGTCCCTCTAAGTTAAATGCATATGATGATATAAAGAGGAGCCTAATAGGGATAGACATATCTAAGTTTTAGTTCTACTAGTTTTAACCTGATGGAGATAGGTGTCTAGACTAGCTATAAAATGAGCTGACAACTCAAGTCGGGCATGGACAACTTACCTAATGCAAGTTTGGAAAGTGCAAATTGCATGGAAGAATTTCGACTTGACATCAAAAGTTTGGAGTGTTTTAAGAGAGTGTGAAATCAAATAATTAATACAAGAAAATATTAACATTATATTTTAGGATCCTTATTGTTCATATATGATGCAAATGTAACTAAGGGCATTTATGTCATTTTCTATCTTAGCTAACCCTAGCACTATAAATACAAATAAGATGGACATCATTTTTATTTAGACAATATTTTTAGGTTGAACACTAGTTTGTGAGTTTCTGGGTTTATCCCTTTGTCTCTACATTGGATCTCTCTTGAATACTTTTTGGTAAGATTATTCATGTATGAGTTCAATTCTATTCTCTCTTGAAATCAATCATGTAATTGTTTGTTCAAATTAGATAATTACAAATCTATACTTATCTCTAATTTACTTTAATTGTGGAATTGTTTCTTTGTTTCTTCTCTATCTTCCATCTTTGTTAAGACTCAATTTCCGAGTCATGATGTCACCTACCATAACCCACTAGTAGGTAAGCCAACACCGTAATCTGAACCTAAAGCAATGGGTTACCTTGCTAGAAACATCCATCAAGGACCCTATATAGGAACACAATATAACAACAATATTCCACAAAAATAATAACTGGAATTCGAATACCAATCCCATGAACTGATAGTATAAGAACATGAGTAACTCTAAATTTGACAGCAGAAATTATAACTCAAAGTCTAATAAGCTTAAATAGTCTTAAATGATCTCATAAACTCTTCTCAAATACAAAAGAAAGAATAAGGATAGAGGGGAAAAAGGACAACTCAAACTCCAAGACCTCACCCTATCTCTTGATGATCAACACGACATGATCTCGACTCAACAACAGCAACTAGAACTCAAGTCTATACCAAAAAGGTACAAAAATATAGTATGATTACTAAAACATGAGTACTTAGTAGGCATCATCATCCGAGTGAACTAAATTATAATATAAGGATTATATAAAGCAAGAAAATAACTTAAACTCAAGGTATAGGATCGATGTAATACCCTGATCATTCCTTAAGCCTAAATCTTTCCTTTTGAATGGATATATATGACTTCCAAAGTAATTGATGTTTAAACTATGTTGTATTTCTCTAATTTCCACTTTTTTCATGTAGATAATTGAATAATCTTTCCATCAATACCAATTTCATCAAAATCTGACATTGAATGAGTGAGTTATGGTTGTTTTACTGAATTCTAGCGGATAGCCCAGGTTTGACGGTCGACCTGATGGACCGTCAAGTTTCCCATCAAGCCAAGGTAGTATCTCTCTTTTTGGGATGTCGTGTGATGGTCAAAGTGGTGGACCATCACAAAGTTGACTGACCATCAAGGTGTCCATCAGACCAAGACAGAATGTCTCATTTCTGGCCCGCAAGTGACGAACGACTTAGTGGATCGTCACTAATCTGACGGACCGTCAGGTCAACCACCACGTCGAGATAGAATGCTACATTTTTGGTGTTCGAGTGATAGATGACTTGGTGGATCATCAGTCCCTCTGACGGACCTTCAGGTCGACCGTCACAGGCCCCGATTAGCAAATTTCAGCATTTTTTAAAAGGCATCTTGGTCATTTCTGCTCCTTGTGGCCGTATATATATATATATATCTATGTAGAGAAGAAAAGATCATTTTCTCTCCATTTCTCTCCAAAATTCTTTCAAGAATTCTCTAGAAACCTAGGGTTTCTTCCAAATTCAAAAATCAAATCATCTCCAAGAAATTCAAGAAATCTCCCATAAATTTTTTCAAGTTGTTCAAGAACTAAGCTCCTCAAGTCAAAGGCAATAAGGTCTTGGTCTAAAAGTGTGAGAAATAAGTTTTAAGCAAGTTTCAATATCTTCAAAATCAAAATCTAAGGTATGTGGGGCTTCAACAAGAACACTCCTTTCGTTCTTGTGCCTAAAGATTTACTTTCTATTATTGATTTATATGATTTTGCAAGTGGGTTTACACCAAAATTTCTTTATGTATGATTTATGAGACTTGAGTTGAATAAGCTTGATATTTATGGTTATTTCACCATCATACTTCTTAAATTGAGTATTTTCTCCATGAGTTGTCTATTGTCACTATATATATATATTGATGATTTCTAAGTGATTTATGATAAGTGTCAAGATTTGTGTTTTTCTATGAGAGATTTGACTATTGAATACATATCGATATTTGAGATTGAAAGTCGAGAATTAGTCCTATGATGTTTCCTTGAAGCTTTTGATATTTGAAATAATTTGATAAGCAAAGGTACTTGATGTTGAGAAAGATTATTTTTATTTTGAGTCGAGTTAGGAATCCACAGTCGTATATGATCTATCGATGAGATATACAATTGTTTTGGTCATCATGATAGACCCATGATTTGATATTAATTGAAGTGGATTTTCTAACGCGTTCTGAGCTAAGTCTGGGAGGAGTATTTAGCACCGATCGGGAAATTTGGTATTTCCCCAGAGCTACGTGCCACCGTAGGATTGATATTGATGATTGTGGGCCAAAGGCCAAGTATGAGATTGTGAAGATGAGATTGAGGTTGTACTCCCTGGAAAGAGTACAATACCCCTACCAATGTGGGGTTCTCTCCTTAGGAGGGCAAAATGTTGGACTCCATACGGCTCACATGGTGTATTCATGTCGGTTATAAAAAACTCCCACATCCATAATGATATAAGGCTCTTAAGTTACCGAGTCACTCTGAGTCACGAGTTAAAGAGTTTGAGTTGAGTTAAATGATATATGAGATTTATGAAACACATGTCATTACTGATGATTTATGGAAATAATATTTCAGATAATTCAAGTGAAGATGGTTATTATTGTCAGTATGCATGATTTCTCATACATTTATGATATTATTTAAAATGTTGCATCCACCCTCACATACTCAGTACATTCCCAAGTACTGACCCCCATACTCTTTTGTATTCTATATTTCCTTGTGATATAGGTTCAGGTGCTCAGTCTCAGCAGCGACAGTGATCTTTGAGTACCTTTCTCTACACTTCTGCAGTTGGTGAGTCCTCATGGTTTGAGGACTTGTATCTCTAATTTTGTCTTGTTAATAGATGGTTGTTTACTTTCAGTTCAGTATAAGTCAGTTGGGGATCTGTCCCAATGGGTCCTCAGTCCTATGTAGTAGAAGCTTTGTCAGACCAGTGTACCAGCGTGTACAGAGATTCCAGTATTTTGTTTGTATAGGGAAGTATTATTTAATATTTCAGTATGTTCATGACATGGTTATTCCTCTTTATCTTTGCATGCTTTGTGCTATAATGAGTTTTGAAAGTGATGACAAGTTTAGAGGGTTAGCTTGAGGCCACGTGTGGCCTTGAGCACCATCTGAAGTCTTGGGATAGGTTCTTGGGGCATTAAAAGCTTGGTATCAGAGCCTAAGGTTCAAGGAGTCCTAGGGAGTCTGACAAGCCGCGTTATATAGAGTCTTGATCATCGGTGTGTAGCGGGCCACATCTCTGAGCAAGAGGCTACGGGACGTATTAGGAAAAGTTATTTCTTTCTATCAAGAGTCTATTGTGCCGATGAATATTTCTCTCTATTGTTAATTCATGCTTTCTTATGAAAAAAATGCCTCCTCGTAGAGCTCGCAGAAGCAACGAATGACCTCAACCTGTTGATCCTTTACGTAAGACGGTGTCCCATGCTGAATTTTGGGCAGCTTTCTAAGTGCTAGCCTAGGCGGTCACTGCCAATGCCCAAGCCAACACCTTGGCTACTTTTCCACCTCCACAAGGGAATAATTCTGTTGCAGCCCGAGTTCATGACTTTATGCGAATGAATCCACCTGAGTTCTTTGGGTTGAAAGTAGGTGAAAACCTGCAAATGTACTTAAATAAAGTGAGAAAGATCACTCAGATTATGCATGTGACTGAGAAGGAGAGTGTTGAATTAGCTGCCTATCAAATGAAAGATGTTGCTTATGATTGGGTAGAGATGTGGAGGAAAAATAGAAGGGAGAATGATGCTTCTGTGACTTGGCAATTATTTCAGGATGCCTTCTTAGATAGATTCTTTCCCCTGAAGCTGAGAGAAGCAAAATTAAAAGAATTTATTAACTTGAAACAGGGACCAATGACAATTAAGGAGTATTTCCATAAGTTTAACCAGTTGTCTAAATATGCTCCCGATATGATGGCTGATTCTAGAACTAGTATGAGTAAGTTCTTGGCCAGTGTATCTGGTTATGTCGTGAAAGAGTGTAGATCCACTATGCCTAATAGGGACATGGAAATTTTAAGACTAATAATCCATGCTTAGCAGATTGAAGCGGACAAAGTAGAGGAGAGAGAGAGTGAGAGGGAATAAGAGATTTAGATCTGAGAAGTAGGGGTATAGTCAGGCAAGATTTTCTGGAGGGATCCGCCCTCAGTTCCAGAGTCGTTCTCTTATGCCAACGCTTCCTCAACCAGTACTCCTGCATTTAGAATTTGGTCGGAGTAGGGTAATAGGCCTACTATCTCTAGGTCCCAGGATAGTTTGAGTAACAGACCTCATCTTCCCCCATGTCCGAAGTGTAGTAGAGACCATCTCGGTAAGTGCTTAATCGGTCAGAGGGTTTGCTTTGGTTGTGGTAAGTTGGGCCATAAATTCAAGGATTGCCTATATGCTAGATAGGGGAGTCACAATATTCATCCCCAAAATCAGACTATTAGTGCTCCAGTCCGTGTATTTCATCCTACTCCTCTTTAGGGTGCCTCGTCTAGTACCGCAGGTGGTCAGCGCTAGAATCACTTTTATGCTATACCACCCCACCAGGAGTAGGAGGATTCACCAGATGTTGTTACTGGTATGCTCCGTATATTTCCTTTTGATGTGTATATGTTGATGAACCCTAGGTCAAGTCTCTCTTATGTGACTCCGTTGGTCGCTGTGAATTTTAAAATAAGTGCTGACAAGATTTCCGAACCTTTTCTAG
Organism: Capsicum annuum; assembly: GCF_002878395.1. NCBI lineage: Eukaryota > Viridiplantae > Streptophyta > Magnoliopsida > Solanales > Solanaceae > Capsicum > Capsicum annuum. The sequence continues at coordinate 239,346,633 of NC_061111.1, read as the reverse complement.
TCTCTACACCAGTGGGTGAATCTATTGTTGCTAAGCAAGTATATAAGAAGTGTCCTATCACTGTTTTTAACAAACTCATGTTTGCAGATTTGATTGAGCTGGACATGGTTGATTTTGACATTATTTTGGGAATGTATTGGCTTCACTCTTGCTATGCGTCTATAAACTATCATACCTATGTAGTCAAATTTCAGTTTCCTAATGATCCAGCTTTTGAGTGTTGCGAAAATTCTGTGTCTCCTAAAAGTTATTTCATATCCTATCTTAAAGCTAGGAAGTTGATTTCCAAAGGTTGTATCTATCATTTAGTTCGAGTTAAGGACACTAAGTCTGAGACTCCAACTATTCAGTCTCTTAGTGTTGTTAATGAGTTTCTTGATGTTTTCCCAAGGGTACCTCCTGATAGTGAGATAGAATTCGAAATTCTTCTTCTTCCTGATACACAGCCAATTTCTATTCCTTCGTATTGTATGGCCCCTACAGAACTTACGGAGTTGAATGAGCAACTCAAAGATCTTCTTAATAAGGGTTTTATAAGGCCCAGTGTTTCTCCCTAGGGTGCACCCATTTTATTCGTATGAAAGAAAGATGGTTCATTGCGCATGTGCATAGACTATCATCAGCTTAATAAGGTCACAGTTAAGAACAAGTACCCTCTTCCTAGAATTGATGACTTGTTTGATCAGCTGTAAGGTGCTAGTTATTTCTCCAAAATAGATTTGAGATCCGGTTATCACCAACTTAAAGTCAGAGAGTGTGATATTCCAAAGACGGCTTTCCGCACTCGTTATGGTTATTTTGAATTCTTGGTCATGTCTTTCGGATTAACTAATGCCCCAGTAGTTTTTATGGACCCACCCCATGAATCGGGTGATCATACCATACCTGGATATGTTCGTTATTGTGTTCATAGATGATATTCTTGTGTACTCCCAAAGTGAGAATGACCATGCAGATCTTCGAATTATCTTACAGACCCTTAGGGATCAATAGTTATTTGCCAAATTTAGCAAGTGTGAATTTTGGCTTAGGTCAGTTGCTTTTCTGGGTCATATTGTTTCTTCTGAAGGTATTTGAGCTGATTCTCAAAAGGTAGAAGCTGTGAAAAGTTGTCCTAGACCTATTTTCCCATCTGATATTAGGAGTTTTCTGGGTCTAGATGGCTACTATTGTCGTTTTTTCAAAGATTTCTCTTTCATTGCTGCTTCTTTGACCCGATTAACCCAAAAGAAGGTTAAATTCCAGTGGTCAGATTCTTGCGAGAAGAGTTTTCAGGAATTGAAGGCTCGACTCACTTCAGCCCCTATGATAACCTTGCCTAATGGTGTCGATGATTTTGTGGTATATTGTGATGCTTCCAGAGTTGGTTTGGGTTGTGTGTTGATGTAGAAGGGTAAGGTTATATCTTATGCCTCCCAATAGTTGAAACCTCATGAGAAGAATTATCTAACCCATGAACTCGAGTTAGCTGCAGTGGTTTTTGCTTTGAAAATTTGGAGACATTACCTATATGACGTTCATGTTGATGTCTTTACGGGTCACAAGAGTTTGCAGTATGTGTTTACTCAGAGAGAATTGAATCTTCGGCAGAGGCGATGGTTAGAATTGCTAAAGGATTATGATATGAGTGTGTTATATCACCCGGGCAAGGCCAATATAGTGGCAGATGCTCTTAGCAGGTCGTCCATGGGTAGTGTAGCATATGTAGAGAAAGATAAGAAGGAGTTAGCTCATGAAGTGCATCGTTTAGCTAGGTTGGGCATTAGATTGCTCAATTCAGCTGAGGGTAATTCTTAGGTCCAAAGTAGTTCTGAATCTTCCCTAGTTTTTGAAGTGAAGGAGAAGCAGGATACAGATTCTCATTTGGTCAAACTGAGAGAATCAATTAAACACCAAAAGGTGGAGGTTTTCTCCCAAGGGGGAGATGGTGTATTGAGATTTTAGAATAGATTGTGTGTGCCTGATGTTGATGATCTAAGGTAGAGAATTATGGTTGAGGCACATTGCTCGCGGTATTCTATTTATCCCGGTGCTACCAAAATGTACCGCAATTTGCGGGAAATTTATTGGTGGAATGGTATGAAAAAGGATATAGTGAAGTTCATAGAAAAGTGTGCAACTTGCCAGCAGGTAAAGATAGAGCACCAGAGACCCAGTAGTATGATACAAGAATTTAGCATTCCTACCTGGAAGTGGGAAGTAGTGAATTCACCGGGCATCATCATAACATCATTATATCCTCCAGATTTATCGCGTATCATCATAACATGAATTCCTCTTTCGGATTAACCGGGCATCATCATAACATCAACATATCCTCCGAATTCACTGGGCATCATCATAACATCAATATATCCTCTGGATTCACCTGGCATAATCATATCATTAGCACATCTCTAAAGACAACCAACATTCACATACATATGTAGTCAAATCAATGAATATGTACAAGCCACAATAATAGCGTATAAGTGATGCAAGGTAACACATATTGTCATAATTTACAAATGGTCATTACTACATAATAAAAGTAGATGCATGAGCATGAATATCTAAATGATATATGAAATCACCACTTTTCTAATGTCAATAAGTAAAAACATAATGTAACACCCTGCATTTTGGTCTAGGACGTAAACCATTAATTCTATGCGTAAATAATCCAAAAGCCATAAATCCAATGTAAATGTAGTGTGTTAAACAACTATATAGTGTGGGAATCTAGTTGAACATGAATTAATATCATAGAGGTCCTTTAACTCAAGGACGAATTGAAAGTCTTCCTATCAATTGAGTTTTGGTGAGCGTTTAAACTTGGGTCAACTTCAATCGATCATAACTTTTTGTATATATTGGGATAAAAAGTTATAGCCATTTTACAGTAAGCTATCTGAATTGCCAAAGTGTGACGGAAAGGTCGAATAAACCAGTGATAGAATGGGAGGGTCATTCTTTAGAACCTAGAGGGAAGTTCATCTCTTACCTCAGAGCCCACAAACTTATATCTAAGGGTTGTTTGTATTATCTGATTTGAGTAAAAGATTCAAATACTGAAATTCCTTCTCTTCAGTCCGTCCCTGTAGTAAATAAATTTTCGAAAGTCTTTCCCGAAGATCTCCTAGGGGTACCACCTGATGGGGAGATAGATTTCGGTATTGATTTATTACTAGACACCCATCCTATTTTTATTCCACCCTATAGAATGGCTCCTGTTGAATTTGAAGAGTTGAAAGAGCAACTAGCAGATCTTCTAGATAAAGGCTTCATTCGAACTAATGTCTCCCCCTGGGGCGCACCTATGCTTTTTATGCATAAGAAAGATGGCTCCCTTCATATGTGTATAGACTATCGTCAGTTGAATAAGGTCACTATCAAAAATAAATATCCCCTTCCTAGGATTGATGATCTCATTGATCAACTTCAAGGTGCTAAGTGTTTTTCAAAGATAGACCTTCGCTTGGGGTATCATCAGTTGAAGGTTAGGGAGGCTGACATTCCCAAAATAGCTTTTCAAACCCGATATAGCCATTATGAATTCTTATTCATGTCCTTCGGATTGACTAACGCCCCTGTAGCTTTCATGGATCTAATAAATAGGGTGTTCCATCAGTTTTTAGATCTGTTTGTCATAGTCCTCATTAATGACATCTTGATTTATTCTAAGAGTGAGGAGGATCATACCAATCACCTCCAAATTATTCTTTAGACCCTCAAAGATCATAGGTTGTATGCAAAATTTTCCAAGTGTGAATTCTGGCTTAATATTATTGCTTTCTTGGGGCATATTGTGTCTAGTGAGGGAATTAAGGTTGATCCCCAAAAGATTGAGGCAGTGAGAAAATAGCCCAGACCCAAGACTCCAACCGACATTCGGAGCTTCTTGGGTTTGGTGGGATATTATAGAAGGTTCGTAGAGAGTTTTTCTTCGATAGCTGCTCCACTTACCAGGTTGACAAAGAAAAAGGTAAAATTTGTGTGGTCTGACGCTTATGAGAATAACTTTGAAAGATTGAAGGAAAAGTTGACTACTGCGGCTGTTTTAACCCTTCCTGAGGATACAGAGGGTTTTGTTGTGTATTGTGATGCATCTCGAGTGGGACTTGGATATGTACTTATGCATCATGGTAAAGTAGTAGCTTATGCAACTAGGAAATTGAAGGTCCACAAGCGAAATCACCCCATCCATGACTTTGAGTTAGCGGTTGTAGTGTTTGTAATTAAGATATGGAGGCATTATCTGTATGGGGTACATGTTAATATATTTACTGACCACAAAATTTTACAGTATGTTTTCTCGCAGAAAGAGCTAAATCTCAGGCAAAGGCATTGGTTGGAACTGTTGAAGGACTATGACATGAGCCTGCACTATTATCTAAGCAAGGCAAATGTGGTGTCTAACACCCTCGGCAGACTATCTATGGGCAGTCTTGCATATGTTGAGGAATAAAAGAGGGATATGGTGAAAGATATTCACCGGCTTGCAAATCTAGGGGTGCGACTTCTGGATTCTGAAGATGGAGGGGTTATTGTGCATGAAATAGCTAAATCTTCCATTTGTGTAGAAGTTAAGGAGAAGTAGGCTGAGGATCCCATATTGATGCAGATTAAGAAAGATGTGGGTCAACAAAAGGTGAAGTCTTTTAAAATTGGTGGTGATGGGATTTTAAGATATCAACGTAGGTTATGTGTGCCAGATATGGATGGATTGTGGAAAAGAATCCTTGATGAGGCACACACTTTGAGGTATGTTGCTCATCCAGGCTTTACTAAGATGTACCATGATCTTAAAAACATATATTGGTGGAATAATATGAAGCGTGATGTGGCTGATTTTGTTTCCAAGTGTTTGAATTTCCAACAACTTAAAGCGGAACATTTGAGGCCGGGTGGTACTTCCCAAGAGATAGCTTTGCCTATGTGGAAGTGGGAGATGATCAATATAGACTTTATAATTGGACTTCCGAGGTCCCAAAACCAGTATGATTCCATTTGGGTAATTGTAGACCGGTTGACCAAGTCAACCCACTTTTTGCCTATAAGGACTAACTATTTGGGAGATGATTATTCTAAGTTGTACATTGAGAAAATAGTTCATTTTGATGGGGCACTAGTATCCATTATATCGGATCGAGGTATGCAATTCTCTTCATAGTTTTGGAGATTTTTTCAGAGGGATTTAGGTACCCAAGTGAACCTGAGTACTGCCTACCACTCTTAAACAGATGGGTAAGTTGAACGCACCATTCATACCCTTGAGGACATGTTCAGGGCTTTTGTAATTTACTTCAAAGGTAGTTGGGTAGATCACTTTCTATTGATAGATTTTGCTTACAATAATAGCTACCATGTCAGCATTAAGATGGCTTCTTTTGAGGCACTTTATGGAAGAAGATGTAGATCATCAATTGGGTGGTATGAGGTGGGTGAAACCTAGTTATTTGGGCCTGAACTTGTTGATCAATCAATGGATAAGGTGAAGATCATTAGAGAACGACTTAAGACTGCCCAGAGTCGTCAAAAATCCTATATTGACATTTGGAGAAGAGATTTAGAGTTTGAGATGGATGATTTGGTGTTCCTAAAGGTCTCTCCTTTGAAGGGGGTCATATGATTTGGGAAGAAAGGGAAGCTTAGTCCTCGTTATATAAGACCATACCAAAATTTAAGGAGAATATGTGGGGTGGCCTATGAATTAGATTTTCCCGCGAGTTTGACTTCCGTTCATCCCGTATTTCATGTGTCCATGTTGAAGAAGTATATTGGAGATCATTCCCTAGTGTTTCCTATAGAGGAGCTCAATGTGAAAGACTCTTTGTCATACAAGGAGAAACCCGTTGCAATCCTGGATTGCCAAGTTAGCAAGTTGAGGAGTAAGTAAATAGCTTCGGTCAAGGTGATGTGGAGAAATTAAAAAGACGAGGAGGCTACTTGGGAGTTAGAAAAAGATATTCGTGCGTGGTACCCGACTGTTTTTGAGACTATGTATGATGATTTAGAAGGTAAAAATCCTATACTACTCCTTTTCTTTTATTTATTTCTTGACCATGCTTGATGTGCCCTGAGTCATCAATCGGGACGAATGATCCCAAAGGGGGATAATATAACACCCCATATTTTGGGCTAGGACATAAACCATTATTTCTACGCGTAAATAATCCAAAAGCCATAAATCCAATGTGAATTTAGTATGTTAATCAAACTATATATTGTGGGAATCTATTTGATACTGAATTAAGATCATAGAGGTCTATTAACTCATGAACGAGTTAAAAGCCTTCCTATCAATTGAGTTTTGGTGAGCATTTAAACTTGGGTCAAATTAAATTGACCATAACTTTTTTGAATATATTGAATTATAGGGCCTACTATATATCAAATGAAATTTCTTTGAGTCCTCTTTCAAATGCCACCAATTTTTCCTAAATTTGATATCGGGGTAAAAAGTTATGGTTATTTTATAGTAAGCTATCTGAACTGCCAAAGTACGATGGGAAGGCCGATGGATGGTCGCCCAAACCATTGGAACTGAGGCAGTAAGTCCATTTTTTAGCCAAAAAATGATGGTTTGAGGGACGGTCCATCCCTGGGGTGATGGTTCATCGCCCAAACCGTCTTGAACCTCTGTTTAGCGATCTAAAGCCTTTTTTAAAGGGATTTTAGGGTCTTTTCCACTTTTTTAACACCTAATTACATCTAATCAAAGTGTATAACTCCTCATTCATTCATAACATCAAAATTAGGGTTTTTCCCAAGAACAAGGAATCAAGAACCAACCTCTAAGTTCAAGATTTCCAAGGAACGAATCGAGATTCAAGTTCTTCACTCTAAACTAATTAATATAAGGTACGTGGGGTTGTCCTAAATATCATGGGCATGATTTTGATACAAATTTAAACAAGATCTTTAATAGTTATGTAAGTATGTATGCCATTATAAGTGGGGTTTCATTTTAACACAAAAAGCATTCATTATGATATGGTTTTGAGAAGAATATTGAAAGATCATGGGGTTGTTTTCTTATATATCTCAATTGTTGAATTTGTGGACATTTGACTTGAATTTTGAAAAGTGTTATGAACATGAGTTGTGAATCCTTTATTCCCTATGATCATGTTTATGAACCCAATATAATGCTATTGTTAAGTAGTGAGAGAATGAGTTTTAAAACCCCTTTTTATCATGAAAAAGTATGTTTGGCTAATATTGTACTACTTAGTAAATGTTGAAGTTTCTGGACTATTTCATGTTGGGGAATTGATATGCATATGTTTGGTTTATGGGAGTCTTGTTGGTGTTCACATAATGACTTGCATAAAACGTGTGGAGGAATTGCCTTGAATAAAAAAAGAAAGAGAATATTGTGAGTATGATGCATGTTTTGTCTTATATCAAACTTAAAGCTTAAATTAATGTGAGTTAGATGGTTACCCCACGAAAGCACGAGTCAGATGACTCTTTGCTAGAAATTGTGAATTACCTACACGGAAACTTGGTACCCTGCTATGTGATATTGTGTACCCAGTACTATGTCATCCCAAATTGGGATCAATGGTTAGGAATCTTGCTTTGTGATCTTGAGCCCAACCATGACATATTGACTTAATTGGGGTTGTGGCACCCTGTTGTGTGATCTTGTGTATTCTTCCCTCACTAATACTACAATCATGGCGGCAACCGAGACTTGGCAGTTGGTGAAAATATGAAATTGTAGGGTGTACCATCTAGCTCAATAGTGCTGCATTTTGTTGAAAATCATTATACTATGCCCATGTGTTTCCAAACGATTTTGTGTTAAAGTATTTTATAATAGCTCTCAGCTATGTTATATAAAAGTTGTATTTTATTTTTGGATTACTCTACGTACCAGTATAATTACCCCCTATATTCCAGGGTCTGAGGCTCATTCTAGAGATCCTACAAAGCCGTAGAGTTTTCAGCCAGAAGTGAAGTGTGTGTGTAGTTGGTGAACCTTCTTTATTCTGGAAGGTCAATTTCTTTCTTTCATATGTTATTTATTTTGGTTTAGGTCCACTGGGGGCCTTGTCCCAATTTTACTTGTGATGACTGGTTTTGATGTACTAGAGATTTTGCAGATACATGTTAGATGATGTTGAAAGTTTTATTGAATTCTTTGACTTTTCAGTCGTATGATGTTATTGACCATGTTTCCGTATGAATCCATTTCCGCATTCTCTTTATCATTGTATGAACATGTGTATGATTACCTGTTAACAAAAGGGCACTCAGACCTTCACAGCTCAGGATGCTCGTCACAGCCAGGGCCTTGTTCGGATCGTGACATATAAACATTATCATAAATGTGTATTTCCAATTTTAAATACATGTACCAACCTACGTGTGCCATATAATCAACTTAACATACACTTTGCAACTATAACATGACATATTTTCTATACCCTACACTATAAACTTAAGTGCATTAACATTATTCATTACATAATTCATAATATCTTATTATCGGTCACTACTCTTAATATAGCTACCAATCTTATATGTTTTTCACGATGCCTTATAAGTATATGGAATTTCTACAACTAAAACTTTACAGTCAAAAAGTTGTATATACAATCAACACCATATACCACATACAGTCAACATTATTTGCATTTTTCTTACAACATTTTCATATCAAATATGATATATTATTATTATATAACATATCCCATTTGGTTACATGGACATACATAACAAAGCATAACAGTTTTAGTGTCATTCAATTTTCAGTTTGACAACTTCATTATTTCTAACAGCGACAGTAAACTCAATTATGGTAGCAATGTTAAGTGTCCAATTTCAGCGCTATTACTATGTCATATATATTCATACGTATTTGCAGTTTTAACATTTCCATTTTTCAATTTTATGGAACACACATAAACTCACACTACCTACAGATCCCATAACATTTATTACACACTATGTGATGCCACGGAAGCCACCATAACAATTACAGTATGTTATAGAAAAATAACTACAACCATTGTGAATATATTATACATGTATTCCATAGTAAAATAAATCTACACTGATGCCAACAACGGCCTATAAGGGAAAATCCTCTTCAAGTATTCTTTCTAAGTATCCCAACACTAAAAGGTCATTCCATAACTAGTCATATCTAGGTCAACATACTCTTAAGGTTAGCCAACAACATCATTTCTAACTATTAGAGCAAATAGAGTATCTCCTACTAATCATGAGACTTCAAGTAAAACTACCCAAGGTTCTAGGCTAAAGGTCAAGCATCACATTTTGCAAGTTTAATAGCCTAGAAGAATGAACTAATCCCAAGTATCACCAATCTTCCATTTATCAGCTAAGACCCTGCCCAATATCTCAAGATATCAATGATTATACAACAATCAAGCTCGATCTATCTACAAGTAAGCCTAACCTACCTCGAGTCCAGTTGCTCACGAACCAACAAGCTTTGCCTTCCCTTTTCCGAAAACTTCTTCTTTCACAAGCCAAGCTATCAACAACATAATCTAAGCATCATTACAAGAAAAACAACACCCATTATGGCACCATTATACCATGGGTCCAAAATGACACCAAACTCCCAAGTGGGTCCCACCTTCAAAAAATGAGTTTCCGAGACCAACCCATTGTTCAAACATCATTAGACAGCTATAACCATCAATAAATTTGAGTAAATCAATCACATTTGGGGCTACAACTGAGCCTCAAAGACTTAGAATTTTTTGGTCTAGAAATCAAGAAATTAATACCAAATTTGAAGGAATCTTACCTTAGATTTGTGGCAAAGATGGATTACACAAGTTATTTAAGCTCCTAATCAATACACAAGACTCACTTTTAAGTCAACATCTTTTATGGCTTCTAGGGTTCTCAAAGAAGTGAAAATGCCCCAAAAAACAGCCAAAAGGGCCTTTTATACGAGTTTAAATGGGGCCGCAAGGTCAAAACTTATTTTTCCCACACCCATATATTCTAATTTTAACTTTTTGACTAATGGGTTGAAATGATCTTGGATGTTGTGGGATTTGAACCAAGGGTCTACCTATCCTAAAATCGATACTACATAGTTGCTGGCGCAGTCAAAATTTGCATTTGAAATCATTTTACTGAAGTTTTTACTCGGCGGTCATATGGAATCGATAAAGACTTATAAATAGATGATTGGTTCTAAAAACCAAACGAACTGTTCAGTGACCGAATCTTTGGTCCCAGTGATTTAAAAATGACTTGGGGCAGCTATGGAGAAGCTCAGACGGTAGAAATAAGCATAAAAATGAAAACTGGCCTAAAGGGTCATTACAATCTATTTCTTGAGTATTCATTCAATCTCTTTATCTTGTATCTCATTTTACATCATTACCACTGTAACACCCCGCATTTCGAGCTAGAAGATAAACCTTCATTTCCTTCAGGTAAAGGTTCCAAAAACCATAAATCCGATGCAAATATAGTGTGTTGATCAATTATGTAGTGTGGGAATCTAGTCGAGTATGAATTGAGATCATAGAGGTCCCTTAACCCAAGGACGAGTTGGAAGCTTTCCTATCGTTTAGTTTTAGTGAGCGTCAAAACTTGGATCAACTTCAATTGATCATAACTTTTTGTATATAACGAATTAGAGGTCCTACTATATATCAAATGAAATTTCTTCGAAGTAGCTTTCCAACTATATCAATTTTGCCTAAAACTGATACCCGAGCGAAAAGTTATGACTTTGTAAATTAGAGTGCATCACCTAGCCCATTTTGGGTGATGGGCAATGTAATGCCCAACCCATTTTGGGCGATAAACAATGCCCGGCACTGCCTATCTTAGGCCATAGGCCATGCATCGCATGCCCTATTGCCCAAGAGCGTGAAAACTTTATTTTTAGGTCATTTTAAGGGAAACCAAGTCTTTTTACACTTCAAAACCGTCCATAATCATCTTTAAATGAATTTAGGCTTATTAATAACATTCTAACTCTCTGAAGATCCCAAAAATTTATCTTTCAAGAACAGAAGGGAAGAAAACAACTAGGGTTTGAACAATCAAGCCTAAAGGTAAAATATTTTTGAAACTTCTTTATGAATTCTTCCCAACTAAGGTACGTGGGGTTTTCCTAACACTACTTGGGCATAAGAAATTGTTTCAACAACTTTTAGTATTGTTATATTATGAAATCTTAAAGGGATTTTGGAATTTACATTGAAATTTGCGTTATGCATTCTTTAGTGACATTATTTTTTTGGTCTTAAGGCCTTTCCCGCAAAATGATTTGAAATCTTATATATATATATATATATATATATATATATATATATATATATGTATGTGGTTAAAATTGATAATTGAATTAAGAGCATGACTATTTACTCTCCCTCTCATGTTGTAACACCTCTTGATTTTAGAATGTTATTTAGAAGCATGATATCAATGTTCTTGACTATTGTTAAATGATTTAAGATTGATCTTTAAATTGATGAGAGGAGGTTTTACATGTTGATAAATATTGAATATATATAATAAAAGAATTTTATGGTTTGCCAAGGATACATGACCACCACATGTTTGTTGAAATGATTGAAAAGAATGATATTTTCATAATTTAATAAATGTTATTAAGAATGAATCTTCTTGAATTATTTGAAGTATGGTGGTCTAAACTTTATGTTTTGAAAGAGAAAACTGTGATATGATTTTTATAGCTCAGAAACATGACTTGCAAGTCTTGGTAGGATGATGCCAATTCAGATAATGCCATAACAGACTCAGTATAGAACAGAACAAAATATGGATTTTCTTTTAGGCTTTCAGATTTTGTACTTAGAATGATACATGTTCAGAAAAGGCTAAAAATGAGCATAAAGAGATGTTAGGTGGTTACCCGAAGAAGGAAGAGTCCAGAAAACTCATTACCGAAAATCGTGTTTTGTCGATACGGGATTATTATTTCCCCTAGAGGGATTATACGCTAGCCTACTGCCCTGTGGCGTATCAGAATCAAAAAATCCAACTCTTGCGGCAAACTTGGGTTGGGGACTTGGCCTCCGAGTTAAGGGTGGACTCCATATAGGCCATGGGGTTGTAGAATTGTAGGGTGGACCACCTAACTCAGAAGTAATACAAAGATCAGAACTGCATTGAAAAGAATATTTTATGAACATCAAAGAATTGCCCATGTATTTTAAACTATATCATATATGATGTTTTCATGACTTGCTATCATCTATTTTATATATATATAAATGAATTATTTTTTATTTCTCTGCGTACCAGTACAATTGTACTGACCCCTATATTTCAGGGTTTGAGGCTCAATCTAGAGGTCCTACTAAGTCATAGAACTTTCAGATAGAAGAGAAGTGTGCTATTACTGAGCCTTCTTTATTTTAGAAGGCATATTTAATTTCATTCATTTGTTAATTGGTATTGTTTTGGTCCACTGGGGGCCTTGTCCCAGATTCAAATAGTTTATTGATGTCGTATGTAGTAGAGATTTTGCAGACTGAAAAAGATGTTGTCTAGATATTGATGAACTTGTTTTCGTATTGTTAAATAGATTTTACAATATGACCATGATTCTGTTTATTTTACTTCCATATTTTTTCTTTATTATTCGAGTTTTGTGCATGATGACTAGATGTAAAAGCGTGCCTGGATCACTATGGTTTAGGATGCTTGTCACAACTAGGGCCGCAGTTCGGGTTGTGACAAACTTGGTATTAGAGTACGGTTCATAGTCCCAAGGTGTATGCAAAATCGCATCAAGTATAGTCCGGTTTATGGGTTTGTAGCATGCCACACTTATTAGTAGGAGGCTATAAGGCATTTAGGAATATTTCTCTTTCTTCTTGTTCTAGTCTGTGCTATGGAGTCAGAATGTTCCTTTTTTATACTCTAGTTTGTGCTATGGTGTCGTTCATATGAAAGTAAAGCTATCCCAATTCTTTCCTTACTGTGACGTTCTTAGATATGTCTCATTTTTTAGGTGATTCAAGTATAGAAGCTTAGAATCCAAATAATGAGGTCCTTTTCTAATTGAGTCATAAAAGATTATAAAATTATGCAAGAACTTGATAGGAGTTCGTTAGTGCTTCAAGGTGTATTGATTCTAGTGAAAACTCTGATTCTAAGGAAATTGTGCTTTTCAGCCTAAGGTATTAAGTGTATTCAACCCTTTTCAAAATTTATATTGCAGATGTCATGCATAAGGGGATGGATGTGTAGCAGAATATTGGAACTATTTTTCCACTCGAGTAGTAGTATAAGTTAACATTTTAGTTTCATAAACCATTGGTAATGAGATTGAACCAAGAAGTTGGTGATACGAAGTCACAAGGTTAGAAGTAAGAGTGAGGGTGACTTTTGTATAAGTAATTATTTTCAGTTTTATAACCGTTGATTGAGGGATGATTTGTCATTTTATAGGGATAGACTAATGTGTTAGTAATATTTGTAGATTGTATGGTATTCAATAGAGGAAGTGTTTGGTTGTGATTATTATCTATTCAAAAATAGGGGAGGATTTCAGAGTGGATAGTTATGGTGGTTATAGAAATCCCTCATAGGTTGTGAACAAAAATATTTGGATTGCCAATAAGTTATAAGTATAGACTCATTCTTGTTTGTGGAATTTGAAGGTAGTCTAAATATATGCTTGGGTAAGTAAGTATGATATGAGAAAGTAGAATACATAGATAAGATCATATTGGGCTATACTATAAGATTAAGGTTGACCATGTCTATTATGTGACTTTACCCCCTTGACCTTCTTTTCTTTTGTGGTTGTATACTAGTACTACTTGTAAGAAGGTATGTAATAGATTTTGAGGTGTAGTAGTAATGTCATGGAGGTGATTTGGTTGTAGGTAGTATCTAAGTGAAATGAGGTATTTGGGTTGAATTTCCCAATTTGATGAACTAGTATCATATGTTGCATGCTTTACTAGTTGTACGTGATTGTTGCTAGACTATAGGCTTGAACTTTAGACATAGAATATGGCGGTAAGAGGAGTATCTTAAGGTTGATGATGTATGTTTAGTGGGAATGAATTAGAAGGTGTGATGTTATTTATGGAAGAACCTAGGTTGATAATTTATGAAAAGTAAAGTGGTAATTATGAGGTATATGTGTATAGGAGGACTAGTGTTAAAATGATGAATTGTGGGTAAGACTTTAAGTGGATAAGGGCATAAGTACATAAGAATAAGTTGCACCACTTGGTAGAATGATGTTAGGTAAGATTTTATGATATGAGTTATGTGATTAACGGTCTAATTTTAGAAGGTTAAGTAGTAGAGAGTGGATTTTATATGATAAGAAATGAGGTTGTGTATGCTCATGAGACTGCGTATTGTAGGTTAATGACGATAGAGGATAGAAAAAAATAAGAGTAGCGTTCTGGGAAAGCAATGCCTTTAGAGTATACTTAAAAAGGGAAAGTTTAGCATTTATGTGTATAGGTGTTTTACGTACCTAGTTTGCGTTCTTAAAATTATAGTATGGAGAATTCTGGTGAGTTGTTGTTCGATGTTCGTTAGATTTGAATTGAGGAAATACTGGTAGGCAATATAAGTCTTGGGTATGATTTTACAAATTTGTTAAGTTGTAAGTTATGTGAATAGAGGTGTAATATGAGAATTCTAAGGAGTAAAGGTAAAGTGTTTAGTGTCTAGTAGAGTGGATGCCCATGCCTATAATAATGTTAGTCATAAGTTGGTAACTTTAGGGGTTAGAGGAAGTTATGATTAGTGTTCCTGAATGGATGTCCCAGAAATAATTTAGTATCCTTGTATTCAAAATAAATGAGAGGAGTTATACTTATGTATATATTGATATCCCTTTTGTGATAAGGAGTGTGAATGCATATGCTCAATGGAGTGGGAGTTTTAGAGTGATGGATATAGAGGTTAGCGAAAGATGAGAGCTACATTTATTTTTTCTTGGAAGGCAATGCCTTCATAGTATAGTTCTCCCCGGAGAGTTTAGAGTTTAAGTATATGGTGATGTCTCTTTTATGTTGAGAGTTTCTGGCTATAGAATTGGTAAGGGGATATGTCTGTAAGTCTAGGATTATGACTTTGATCTAAGGGGGAGATGGAGGATTAAGTTAGTTCCCAAAGTTTTCTCAATGCGCCAAGTTGCGGGAAGGAGTCATGATGAACCTAATTCTACTCCAGCATAATCGTCTTAGTTCAATTTAGGAGAGTATCCTGCTAATATCTTACCTTATCTATTCATGTCTTGCCTATGCCTAAAGTTTGAACTCTTTATGTAACTCATGTCATGTTCCAACCTCCAAAAAAGAAGCAATAATGTCCCTTAGTGATCCAACATTTTGAGTATCCAAGCCATATGTTATGGTTCTCATGATCCAAATCTATGACTCACAGCATGTTGGGCACCAAGAAAAATGTTTCTATAGATTACGGAATCATCTTATGCCGGAATTAGCTAGGGTGATAAAGTTTGTGCTAACTCATACAAAATTTCTATCACATCTTCACCTCCTATCCCTCCTTGAGAAGTGCAATAAGTATAATATATGGATTGATAAGTGTTATTTCCATTCATGATGTTTATGCTCGGGTTCCCTAATGACCCTCCATTTTTCAGTATGATAATGGTTGTAGGAGCGGAGTAAGGTTTCAAGTAGGGGAGTAGATGTCGTTATAGGTGAAAAATTTCAATGTGATATCTTGAACTAAGGTTATAGGAGCAGTGGAGAGGAGATGAATATTCTTTATGTGAAATAGTTAGGAGGGAAGTTTATGGCGAAAATCTTTGTGAGAATGATTGAATTTGCTGGTCTTAGTGGAGAGATCCATGAAGTGGGGTGTAGTAATGGTAGGCTTGAATTTTACTATGGATGAAACAAATCAATGTGCCATGTGTTAGTATCTTTGAATTAAGACTTGTGACTGTTGGATTATAGTGATGAGGCGAGGTGATTTCTTTTTGTGATATTGAGTACGGGGTCCCGTAGTTTAAGTTAGCACCTCTCTCCTCTGAGCTAGGCTTTAACCTAGAAGTATTATACGGCGGGACACCAATTCTGTGGTTAGATGTGCTATGGGAGAATTGTGAGTTGGAAATGATGAAGTATGTTGATTGATGTTGGGGTATATACAAGTAATGTCTCTAAGTTTAATTCTTTTTGTTGTATCTTGTAAGAAAGAAAATGCTAATATGCATATGTTTTGTGAGAAACTTGTCTCATCTCTTGTACCAATCTTAATCAGTCTGAGGACTCTTAGAAAAAGTTATGTCTTACAATGTTTTGATCATGTGCCATAAAACAGATGTCAAGATTGATGTTGATGTCAAGTTTCGCTATCTCGGGTTTCATGCTTGCCCATTTCTCTAGGGGTTATCATGAAGATCGTGTGATCCCTTTGCATATTTTTTTGTTGAGGAAAAATGTACGAATCAATATTACGTTCTTTATTCTAAACTTTTAGAGCTTCAAGAAGTCCCTACCTATTATTCGGGGATGAATGATCCCAAGGGGGAGATGATGTAACACCCTAGATTTCGGGCTAGAACATAAATCGTTATTTTATTTGCCTAAAGGTTCCAAAATCCATAAATTCGATGCAAATATAGTGTGTTGATCAATTATGTAGTGTGAGAATCTAGTTGAGCATGAATTGAGATCATAGAGGTCCCGTAACCCAAGGATGAGTTGGAAGCTTTCCTATCGTTTTAGTTTTAGCGAGCGTCGAAACTCGGGTCAACTTTAATTGACCATAACTTTAAGTATACAAGGAATTAGAGGTCCTACTATATATCAAATGAAAGGTCTTAGAAGTAGCTTTCCAATGATACCAATTTTGCCTAAATCCGATACCCAAACAAAAAGTTATGACTTTGTAAATTGGAGTGTTGCCCAGCCCAATTTGAGCTATGGGCAATACGACGTCCAGCCCATTTTGGGTGATAGACAATGTGTGGCACTGCCTATCTTAGGCCATAGGCAATGCGTCACATGCCCTATGGCCCAATGGCATAAAAACTTCATATTTAGGTCATTTTAAGGGCAACCAAGTCTTTTTACACTCCAAAATCGTCCATAATCATCCTTAAATGAATTTAGGCTTATTAATAACGTTTTAACTCTCTGAAGATCCCAAAAATTCATCTTTCAAGAACATAAGGGGAGAAAACAATTAGGGTTTGGACAATCAAGCCTAAAGGTCAAATCTTTTCGAAACTTCTTCATGAATTCTTCCCAACTAAGGTACGTCAGTTTTTCCTAACACTACTTGGCCATAAGAAATTGTTTCAGCAACTTTTAGCATTGTGAGATTATGAAATCTTAAAGGGGTTTTGAAATTTACATTGAAATTTGCGTTATGCATTCTTTAGTGACATTATTGTTTTGTTCTTTAGGTCTTTCTCCCAAATTGATATGGAATCTTATATATATATGTGTGTGTGTGTATGTGTGTGTGTGTGCGTGTGTGGTTAAAATTGATAATTGAATTGAGAGCATGACTATTTACGCTCCCTCTCATGTTGTAACACCTCTTGATTTTAGAATGTTATTTAGAAGCATGGTATCAATGTTCTTGACTATTGTTGAATGATTTAAGATTGATCTTTAAATTGATGAGAGGGGGTTTTACATTTGATAAATGTTGAATACATATAATGAAAGAATTGCATGGTTTGCCAAGGATACATGACCACCACATGTTTGTTAAAATGACTAAAAAGAATGATCTTTGCATAATTTAATAAATGTTTTGAAGAATGAATCTTCTTGAATTATTTGAAATGTGGTGGTCTAAACTTTATGTTTTGAAAGAGAAAACTGTGATATGATTTTTATGGCTCAGAAACATGACTTGCAAGTTTTGGTATGACGATACCAATTCAGATAATGTCATAATAGACTCAGTATAGAACAGAACAAAATATGGATTTTCTTTCAGACTTTCAGATTTTGTACTTAGAATGATACATGTTCAGAAAAGGCTAAAAATGGGCATAAAGAGTTGTTAGGTGGTTATCCAAAGAAGGCACGATTCCAGAAAACTCATTGCCCAAAACTAATTTTTGTCGATACAGGATTATTATTTTTCCTAGAGGGATTATACGCTGGCCTAGTGTCATGTGGCGTATCAGAATCAGAAACTCCAACTCTTACGGCAAACTTGGGTTGGGGGATTGGCCGCCAAGTTAAGGTGGACTCCATATAGCCCGTGGAGTTGTAGAATTGTAGGGTGGACCACCTAACTCAGAAGTAATACAAAGATCAGAACTGTATTGATAAGAATGTTTTATGAACATCAAAGAATTGCCCATGTGTTTTAAAATATATCATACATGATGTTTTCATGACTTGCTCTCATCTATTTTATATATATATATATATATATATATATATATATATATATATATATATATAAATGCATTATTTTTTATTTCTCTACGTACTAGTACAATTGTATTGACCCCCTATATTTCAGGGTCTGAGGCTCAGTCTAAAGGTCCTGCTAAGCCGTAGAATTTTCAAACAGAAGAGAATTGTGCTATTGGTGAGCCTTCTTTATTCCGAAAGGCCTATTTTATTTCATTCATTTGTTAATTGGTATGGTTTCAGTCCACTGGGGAACTTGTCGCAGATTTAGATAGTTTATTGATGTCGTATGTAGTAGAGATTTTGCAGACTGAAAAAGATGTTGTCTAGATGTTGATGAACTTATTTCCGTGTTGTTAAACAGATTTCAGAATATGATCATGATTCTGTTTATTTTACTTCCGCATCTTTTCTCTATTATTATTCCGCAGCTTAATTAATAAATGCTAATAACTACGGGAGAGAAAAATTTATTAGTCCCTCTTTCACTTTGAGGAATAACTAATTAATGTTGAGAGTAAAACTGAGGAAAAAATATGTTTTCTCTTGATATGCTAAAAGTGACTAGTAAATGTAAAAAGCTATGTTTAGTATAGTGGAGAAGTAAAAGGGAATGGAGTTAGTAATACCCGGAGAAGGTGGCTTAACTTGTTTTGAAAATATAAAACGTTGGGAGGGGAGTTGTTCCATTGAGAAGCGTTTTGATGTAGACAAGATCTCCGTGAGCTTTTCCAACATTTCTTTCTTATCTCCTTGTACCACAACGTTTAAGAGTTTTAAAGCTCTCAACTGTGTTTCACGCGGAACACCGTAAGTGTGTAAATCTATGTATTCCACCATTTTATCATACACAGCTTTGTCTTTGACTATGGCCCATCTATATATCAAAAGGAAATTCGTTAATTTAAGGTGATTGATCATATGACGTACCATATATGAGAATCATTACAAGTGATTTTAGTTAAAGTTGTTACCCAAATCTGCTATCAGCATGACCAGTGAGCTTAGAAAGTATAAATAACATAGGGTCAAGTCATGTGGATTTGCCGTGAAAGACTGCCTTATTTAGGGGACCATCTGGATTGTTCGGACAAGTTACAAACTCAATGAATTTGTCATTCCTTGTTTTGTTTCTCCACGAGGATGTATGGCCACTAAACTTATATTTCTTTGAAATCCAAAAGCTCAGTTTGCGATTTGTAAACTGGATAGTAAGGAGCGGAAGCAACAACTTTGGTGGAGGATGAAGATGAATAGGTGGTGTGGGAAAGAGCATACACCGCTGCATTAAGAAGCTGAGATGAGCCAGAACCAAATAGTATGTACTTGTTGGCTGTATTTGCATTTCCTACAGTTTCATGCAACTTGTGGATTATATTCTCCAATTGCTTAGAGATGAGATAGCCATCCTCAAATTTCATATCCCATTCTGTGCCACCCAACCACCATAATGCTACTACTCCCTGCATTTTGCTTCCAAAATGGCTCTAAAAACATTGGATTTCCACTGTAACAACTTAAAAAGGAAGAGTATCGTTGTGTTAGTTTAATCTATGCCAATTATGATTCATTGTACGCTCACTATGAGAAAAACGCGAATTTCTGATGAATACACTCCACCAAGATTTTCAACGGAGTTCCAATGCAAAAGATGGTCAAAATTAAATTCGCAACTTCCCAATAGTAACGTACATAATCTTAATTTCAAGTGCAGTAGAATTAATTACCTGTCTGCATCGACAGCGCAATTAGGTACGATGACAGAGCAATCAGGGCCAGTATAGCATGCATTGCACTCACAAATAGGTCTTCCATTCTCAGTGATTAAGCCATCTAAATAAGCCCTTCCATGGCCTGAGCAACTAGTAGAGGCAACATTCTCTGCTGCTATAGCTGCTTCTCTAGTCCAGTTTAGTTTTTCACTATGCTTATTGCTAAATATTAACATAATACATATAAGATTGACAATTACTGAAAAGCTCAAGCACACTGACCAATTCAAATTCACCGATGACACATCCATGTTTCTAATTAATAATATTGTGTCTATAATACTGTGGATATTTGAAAACAAAATACAGTTTGTAATTGGATTTGAGATGGAACTAACTGAATGTTTTGTTCGATTTATACAAGCCATGACGCTATTATTTTAATAGCTTAATCAAATTATTAACCTGTTAAAGCACGTTTAAGGACTGTGATTAATTTTGTTAATAGCATTAGAAAGTGTAACAACACTGCGTTGACAACCTTTGGTCCAACTCAGTAAGCTCTTGTAAAATAATTTTGTTAATGTATAATCTATCCCTTTAAAATTTTTGTAGTTACCTGACCGGGTATTAAATATTACGAATTGCCGCACATTGAAAACATTCGCTACATTATTTTAAAGACTACTATATCTATATACATAAAATTCTATCACTGTCAAATAACTTACCTCCCCCCCCCCTCCTTTCAATTTTTGCTTAAAATCAAAAATCGGAGTGTTAAAATAAAGTTCGACCCACACACATGCCCAATTAATGGGTCATATTTTTATTTTAACAGTGTGGTTCGGATTTTATTTCAATGAATCTGATTTTAATTTTAAATTTAAGTAAGATTGGTTGATTTAAAATTAATAACGGGAACATCTAAAAGAGACCACGTGGCAAAAATAATTTCGTAAAACCACAATTAAAAAAATAACGGCATGAATGAAGAGAAAATTTCATCTATGGTCACTTAGCTTTGGATCTATTACACAAAAGTCACTTCTTTTTCATTAGATCAAAGTCATTTTACTTTGCTCGAACCATCACAAAAGTTAATTTGATCGAATTTTATAATAATCACACCTAAAAAATAATGTGGCGGTCTTAACTAATACATTTATTTAATTAAATGAAGTTAATATACTAAACTAACATTATGTACATAATTAAATAATAATTTAATTTGATACAATACATTAACTTTTATAAATATCACAAAAAAAAAAAAAATATATATATATATATATATTTACACACACATATATATAGCCCTACTGACGTGGCATGTATCAATGATCAGGAAATAAATTTATCTATTTTCTCAAATTTTTAAACTTTTTTTGCGTTTTAAAATTAATAAAAGTTTTAAATAAATACTATAAAAAGAAGGATCTAACGTCCTATGAGTCTAAACTCAATGGTCATCCGTTTAAACATTAATGGAAAATGTATGCACTTTTCCCCTGAGTCTTTGGCGTCTCTTTCATTTACTCTTTTATATACCATATTTACTTAACAACTAGGTAATTTGATTGCACTTCGCACAATAACTAAATGAATTAATGATCTCTACTAACATATTTATTTAACAACTAGGTAATTTGATTGTGCTTCATGCAATAATTAAATAAATTAATGATATTTACTAACATGAATATTAAAAAAAAAAAACGAGAGCTAAAAAATATTGTAAGTACTTTCAATCTTAATTGAATAAAAAGGATTTATCAATAGGATTAGATGGGGAAAACATAGGGTGACTAGGGTATTTACTACATATTGATAAATATTTTATATAAAATTTTAACAGAAAAGGTTATCCCTTAACATTTCTCCCAGCATTATAAGATACTAATAATGGTTTAAAAAAAATTTCAAAATACTAAGCTAGAGTTGGGCCATAGATCTTGATCATTTATCTTCAAATATATTTATTTGTCCATGAAATTTAATCAAAGTTTAATTATTTATATTTAACATATTTTTAAATTATCAAACCTAGTGCAGTCCTGTTTCAGAGAGATATTTCACTCCACTCACAGAACTTCAAATATTTTTCAAATAAGATGCATATCCAAACATAATTTTAAGTCATAAAAATCACAACTTCAAAATCTATAGTCAAATAAGAGCTTAGTGTTGAGAGAAGAGAAAATTTATTTTTTTTCTTGTTAAATTAGTAACACATAAAAATACTTAGTTACTTTTGAACTGCAAGTGACGGAAAAAGACTGGAGGGAAATAAAGCAAATTCCAAAGACATCACAATGAATAAAAACAAACCGATACTTTCCAAATCTTCCACTCTAAAATGCCCGAAGCCAAATAAATATTTTATCAATTAATAATTATTTTATAAGAGAGTTGAACTGCTACGAGGATTGACGTTTGAAATAATTAATAAAATACAGAACAATATAAAGTACAAAATAACAAAAAGAAACAAAAATAATGAGATGGAGGTACGTTGGTGAAGTGCTTATAATTTCAAGCTCAAAGAATTTAAATCGATCTTTCTAATCATCTGTGTTGATCATCCTTGGGGAGTAAGTCTGTCCAAAGACTGTTGGGAGTTAGTAGCATATATTATGGGATACATTGTACATTTTTTTGATATGTTATCGACCAAGCTTTTGGTTCAAAAAATCTTCAATTCAAGACGATTCATCATATTCATAAGGCAAGGTAAGGTCTGAATATATACGCCACTAACGGCCCTCGAAATCATAGATAGTGTATGGAATGAATAGTGGTTGAACAATCATCATTCTCAATACAATATATATCCTTAATACATACTTGTGCTTTGACAAACATTACTCTTAGCATATTGAACATTCAATCATTACCCATCCACACACTCCTTAATTCACTTTGTACAAGCTCTAATATGATTGTGTGTCTTGTTTACACTTACTCACATGTGTAGAAATCAACACTACATTTATTTTTAATTTATTTATTCATTTTTTAACTACATTCAAGTGACGGTCTATGGCAGTGTACATCGATCTGCGTGGTCTACGCATACTCATAATATCAATCGATGCACATCTAAAGGTGTAAGTCTATGGTAGACTAGTCTAATCAATGGACCCTCAAAGCATAAGTATATGTTTTACTTGATTTTGATATGGGTCAACAACGATGGGAGTCTATAAGTGCTACCAATAGTTTAAGATTATCTATTTAAATCATTTTTAATTTAATTATTTTCTTCCATCAGCCCCAAAATATACAATTATCTATATAAATTATTTTTAATGTAATTATTTTCTTCCACCAGCCAAGTGATGGTCTATATATGAGTACATAGATCACCGTATTCTACGCGTAATCAGAAGATCAATTGATGCACTACTGAAGGTGTAAGTCTACAGTAGACTAGACAAATCGATGGGTGACATAGGTCACGATTTATGATGGTCTCTTAAGTGTCACCACTAGTTCAAAAAAAAATTACTGCTCCAACAGTAATAAACGGCTACTTTTATAATCCATCAATGTCAACACTTCATTTTTACTTCATATATAAGGTCGGTCATCCCTCATTATTTTATTTCATTCGCTTTGTTTTATTTTTAAAAATTCTACAATGTCTCAAGCCTCTCAAACATACAATTCTAAAAATACTCTAATTTGTCATTATGAAAATGCGGCTTTTCCGAGGACGTCACGTACAGACTCAAATCTAGGTCACAAATTTTATAATTATGCAATTGCGAAGGTGAGCTCTGTGTCTCTTTTTTATTAATTTAAGTTAGTCGTTATGTAATTATTTTTTTCTAGGATAATGGCGCATGCTCATTTTTTAAATGGATTGATGAGCTATCACCTCCAACCAGTCCATCAACATTGAGTCCGGGATCCGAGACATCAAATTTTCAAGGCTTGGCAAAATTTAATCTACTACAAAGGCTCCAACAATGCAAAAAAAATAAAGATTTTATTATGATTTTGTTCAAAGAAGCCGAAGAACAGAGGGATCACTTTAAAGTGTTGCTACATAACACCAAAATAGAGAGGGATCAACTAAAACAAAAATTGATTTTGGCCAAAGAAAGGAAGAATGGCCTAAAAATGATGTTATGTATTATAATGCTAGTATTCGTTCTTTGGAAAGGTGTAACATGGATGTAGTGATATTGAATAAATAATAATACTTCTATTTTTCTATAATGTTAATGCTATGTTTGATAGAATCATGGTTGATTAAACAACATGTCGGCTTAAAATCGATCAGCATGGTAATGATAGACTACGCATGCAGTATAGGAAAGATTAAGTATGCATTCTATGACATTAATCATACACTGTACCAATTATGAAAACACCCTGCATATTCAAATGGCCATGCCACTAATCAATTTGATATAGACAGATTCAGTGAAGAATCATAATAACTACCATAAAATAAAAGAATGTTTCTAATATCCTACCAACAGATCCTTACACTTTCATACTTGTCAAATAAAAAAAATATTTGTCCGATCCTAACTACTGATCATTGAACAAAACATTAACAATATTAGAATTCAAATGTCTTTTTCCCTATCTTCCTCAACACAAATGTTACTATTAATTTCACCTACGATATCCATGACCACATCTTTTTAGTCAGCTTTAGCTTCTTTTTTCTCAGTAGTTGCAGCTACTTCTTCATGTTTGCCTTCTTTTCCTTCTATTTCATCATCTACAGCAGCTGGTGCTTCTTCGACTGGTGCTTCTTCACCTTTTTCTCCTTTTTTCTCAACATCTGCAACTGCTTTTTTTCAGCTTCTTCTCCTACTTCTGCAACTGCTTCTTTTGAACTTTCTTCTTGGCACATATCTTCTTCCATTTCTTCTTCTTCATCCTTCTTTTCTTCTTCTTTTTCCTCTCCCATCACAACAGAAGCCAACTTATCCATTTTTCTCCCCTTTTCTCATTCTTCATTTCTCTCCAATTTATGAAGGTCCACATGCACTGTATCATCATATTACAAAGTGTTACTACTATTTAAAGCTGAAAATTCATTAACAACATCAATTATTGAATGAAGTTACCTCGCTCGTGTTGACGTTCATTTTATTCTTTTTTCTTCAGTCTTTTCTTTCTAATATAGGCAGCAATATCCAACACCGCTTTCTTGAGCGCAGCAACATGCTTATGAAGATCCCCGGAGGATGAGGTGCCCTCTGCATATTTGGAGGTGCTCGGAATATCATCATCACCAACGCGTACTTCAACGGGGTTACGACCCAAATCTCCGTCATCATCACTGTCCTCATTTGAAATAAGTACAGTCACCCCTTCTAACTCTTTCTTTAAGCCATCAAGGACGTTATTCTTCACCTCATCCATATATGGCTCAAAGGAAATCATGTAATTCATCTTTGTCTCATGAAGAGTAGGGATAATGTACGGGTGCACATTCTACAAAATATCGATTAACAATTACATAACATTCGATACAACAGTAGTATTATTATTGCATAATAAAAAATAAGTTCATACCTCGGTAACTTTTCCTTTGTACTTGAATGGGTCGCCTTCGATTATCTGATCACTTTTTGTAGTGTTCCATCTGAGGATGCGGGGAATGGGAAGGGCTCATCCGTTGATTTTCCAGCAAATTTTCCAAGATGAGGAAAGGCCTCATAGATCCAAACCTGTAAGTTGTACATCAGTGAAAAAAGAACTCGGAGTCTATGAAAGAGTATAAATAAACAAAGAATCTACGATAAACTCACTAAAGGGTTTATGGTAGATACCATGAATGCCCAGGGAAATCTGAATAAAGCATATTATGCCTTATTCTTCTCATCAAATGCTTCCCTCTGTTTCTTCAGGTCACTAGTCTTTTTTAGATAGTCCAGGGTCAGTTGAAATGTCTCTTTCCCCCACGGATAATTCTCGAAGAAACTCAAAGAATCGATCATTCGAATCAGTTTTGTGTCGATAACCTTTGTCAAATATTTTGCAAGCAACATGGTGTGCAAGAACCACAGTAAACAACACTTAAACTTCTGGTCCTCTTTCAGCTTATTTCCTCTGATCAGGTGTAGCAAGTCGGCCACCGTAATGTTTTTGTTTTCCGTCACCTTAAAGCAAAAATTCTCTCTCTTTGCTAACACCTTCTTCATTTTTTATTCATTGGGGTATGATGAGAAATTCATCCCCGTGATCAAACAAAACTCTTTCAAGCCAAAACAGGAAGGGTTGTTGTTAACGCATAACCACATCTCGTGACACTTCTCATCATTCTTGATGCGTCACAACAGCAAATAATGGACCAACTGCCCATTAAACTTGAGATGTTCTGGCAGGTTTCTCAGGTGTCCAAAATAGGACCACATGAATCTTTTCTTCAACTCTTGGTTGACAAGAACTTGCTGGAATTCTTGATAAGCAGGCATTCTTAATTTAACCGATATCTTTTCTGGGAAAGATCTGACCTCATCCATTATCGTTCGATGGTCACACCGCTTCACAGAAATGAACCTTGAAAGAGATGGTACGGACAAGGGATCATTATCCCCATCAACACTTTGTCTTCCATTATCTTTGCTCTCTTCACTGTCATCACTAGTACGGTGCTTGGCAACATCTTCATCGGAATCGACGTAGTCACTTATCTCCTTTAACTCTAAATCTGATTCGAACACCGACTCTTTATTTTTCTTCTTTTTTGAGATATTTCTAACTGCCTCAGCTTTTTTTCTACTGCTACCAGTAGAATCAGAAGCAATACTGGCTTTGCATTTAGGAAGGATGTATTTTTTACCCATTTTCAACACAATCTACACCTGCAGAACAAATCTCCCATTTTCAGTTCATAGACCACAAGCCTATCATCAGAAATAACTCAATTTTAAATAAATTTCATACGTCTAAAAATTGATTTCAATCTAGGGCATTTCCATTTCATAAACCACAAGTGTACGGACACAAACAGGTCACTGTTCGAATCAAAATGCCAAAATAACTCTACCACCATCAAACAGTTCACTACACACATCAATAACTGAACCAAAATCCAACATGCAGTATCAAAACACAAAAATTTCTAAAAATCAAACTAGTGCACCTAATCAAACTAATTAGCTATTAATCTTTCAATTTCCACTATTTCAGCAACCATATTTTAAAAGAATTTCATATGTCTAAAAATTGATTTCAATCTAGGGCTTTTTGATTTCATAGACCACGGGTCTACGGACAGTAACAGGTCACTGTTCGAATCAAAATGCCAAAATAACTCTTCAATAACTATTATCCCACCATTCAACACTACTTTGCTAAAATAAATCAGAACTAAACCAAAACTCCTTAATCAATCAAATTTGAAAAAAAAAATTAATTTCCTACATCACTACGAATCGATTAGCAAATAAACCCATTTAAATGGATCTAGAAATGATCGAAACTTTATTTTAACTAACCTTACAAACCAATAAAGACCTCTTAGCAGCTGGAGAAAAAGAAGAAATGAAAATGACAATTTTGGAATGACGGTTTCTTAAGTAGGCGTTGAGAGAATTGAAGAGGAGAGAGAGAGAGTTTTTTTTTTTGATATTGGAATAAGTGGAGGGTGTTAGTGTATTAAATTAAATTTTCAAAGTTATAAAAATGATGAAATGGTCCCTTGGCCCACCTGTGGGCCCCACTTTTTAACATTTTCCAACTTTTTATACCCTAACTCTAAAAATTAAATAAAAAATAATTGTAGTAGGTAAATTGCAAAATAGTTTTGAAAGTGGATAGTCTTGCCAATTTTTCTCTCATAATTTTGATTAGTCTTACTTGTAATCCCAAGTTGGCAAGACTAATCAAAATAGTGTGTGGAATGGATAGTGGTTGAACAATCATCATCCTCAATACAATATATATCCTTAATACATACTTGTACTTTGACAAACATTACTCTTAGCATATTGTACATTCAACCACTACCCATCCACACACTTTATAATTTACTTTGTACAAGCTCTAATATGATCGTGTGTCTTGTTTACAATCACTCACATGTGTAAAAATCAACACTATATTTATTTTTAATTTATTTATTCATTTTTAACAAATCCAAGTAACGGCCTATGGCAGTGCACATCGATCAACGTGGTCTACGCATCCTTGTGATATCAATCGATGCACATCTAAAGGTGTAAGTCTACAGTAGACTAGTCTAATCGATGGCTGACTTAAGCCATGATCTACTACGGTCTATTAAGTGTCACCACCAGTCTATAGACTAGACTAATCGATGGACCCTCAAGATTATCTATTTAAAATATTTTTATTTTAATTATTTTGTTCCACCAGCCCCAAAATATGTTATTATCTGTTTAAATTATTTTTAATTTAATTATTTTATCCTACCAGCCCCAAAATATGTTATTGTCTATTTAAATCATTTTTATTTTAATTATTTTGTTCCACCAATCTCAAAATATATTATTATTTGTTTAAATCATTTTTAATTTAATTATTTTATTTCACCAATCCTAAAATATGTTATTGTCTATTTTAATTTAATTGGTGACGCATCGACTCACATGCTCTACGATCGACTACCATATAAGGTCGATGAAAGACAGAGTATATGATTCATGATAGACTATAAAACACTTTTTATAGCAACTTGAAATTAATCAAGTCAAACTACAAAACTGTGAATTGAACGAGGCATATATATTTGAAAGTTGTGTCTGTATAGAAGCATAACCGCCACAAGAAAAAAAAGGATCATAACAAAAATGGTAAACATAATGTTCAAACTGAAACTTGTTCATTAAACTGAAACTGAAACTTACACTAAATTTATTCATTACATTACTTAATAAAATTTACAGCAAAAGGGGGAAAATGGAAGAAGCTTTCTTCTAACAAAGTCCTACTGAGAAAGCTTCTTCAACAATGAACAAACCAAAAAAAATTTAACAACATAAATAAAATAAAAAAGTAATCTAAATTATGGGGATGATGGGGGGAGGGGTGAGGTAGTCGTTGCCGTCCATTCCAAGACGCTCCAAAATTGCTTGGAGGAAAAGAGCAATTTGTCAGAGCTTACGCTCCAAGTAACGATGGTCTTCTCCCAGGCCATAGAATAGCCTGTCAAAATCATTTCAAAGTAGAAACAAATTATAGTGACGAGGGGGAACTCGTCTGATTGGGCAAAGGGGGATTCTGCGACCAGGCATGATTTTTGATGTTTTGGGGAAGAAGAAAAGGGTTTCTGACGTTTTGGGTTTAGGGACAAGTGAAGTTTTACGTAGAAATAGGGCTTGTACTTATAGACCTATAGATGGCGTCCTTTTATATATCCAACCAATGGTCAGTCAACGCATGTGGGAATAGAAAATGCTTGGTTTGCGTATACCAGCAGTTTTTCTTGAGAACAGACGAGTTTACAGCTTTTAATTAATTGGGAACAGGAAACAATGATTCAATGTACCTATTAGAGAGATATGGCAGTATAAATACCTACATAGCATGTTTGATGATTAGTCATATAACCAATATATATTATTTAATAGACCGTGTTAAAGATATACCATAGAATGCATGTAGTCTATCGTAGACAAAGCCTTTATTCGATAACAACTGAACGCTAAATTCTACTGAAATGCACATTTATACCCCAAAACAGCAGCTTTACAACTGAAGCAAAATAAATCCTATCTATGATTTGTTGGCCATGCTACACGTGGTTCTTTTGTGCCCAGATTTCTTGTTTATTGAACACCTATTCCTCCTTTTGGACTTGAACATCTCACTAACACCCTTAGTGTATTTGACTTTCTTCCTTCCGAGTTTGGGATTGTAGGGGGTTGGAGAAATTTTAGTGTCTAGCAATTCTTGTGGCACATTCCATTCGGCGTCTGGAGGGACAACGTTAATTGCTTTCGAGTATGCGAGAAGGTAACTTGAAGTTTTATAAATTGGTGAAGAGTACTCGTAGATGGAGTTTTCATAACCTACGCCATCGCCATACTTTGCTCACAAAGATGCCATCGTATGTTCGCACGATATTTTTACCAAGTTAAATTTCTGACAAGAATAACTCCTCTCCAAGAGATTGACCTTAGCAGTAACACCATTGCCGAACATCGTGTACTAGTCAAGAACACCATTTGGGTTAGTCACATACAAGGAATCACTCACACTCTTGTTATCCCTTAGGATCTTTTTCTCACAAGGCACAAATATGTTCTTTTTGCCATCGACATAGGCATACCGCTCCCTAAACTTTTCACCAAATTTTTTAGCAATTGAATTGAATATGTACGACACGAGGTACTCCCATTCATCCATCAAAACCGAGTTGAGCGACTCAGCGATGTTTGTGGTCATCACATCGTACCTATTGCCCGGAAAGTGTGCTCTACTTCATTTTTCAATACCAAGCACATTTTTATAGACATATGCTACCTTGGGAAAACTATACTTCAATTCTTCAAAATTCTCTCTAAACTCATCAAAGGAATATACCTTTGCCGCGACGTAGAATTGATAAAGATGTTCTCCACAGTGTTGATTTACACGGAGATTTTCAGCGAGGTGCCTCATACAAAGTCCGTGATGTGCACGACTGTATACACGGGAGAAGGCATTGGCGATGCTAATGTGCCTGTCGAAGATGACACATAGATCTGGTTCATCTTCTACGATAGACTTCAACTTCTGGAGAAGAAGGTCCAAGAAGCATCGTTCTCTTTATCGACGACACAAAAGGCAATTGAAAAGATGTGATTTTTGGTGTCCTGTGCAACTGCACTTAGCAACACGCCCCTGTACTTTCCATACAAATATGTGCCATCGACAGTAATTACCTTTCTCATATGGGCATATCCCCATATGCAAACTCTGAATACTAGTAAATGAATGACCCATCAATCTGGTTTACCATGATCGAGTAGGAAGACCCTGGATTCAACAACTCAACCATGTGGGAAAAACCTGGCAAGCAAGCATATCCGTGCTCCGGTATTCCATGAATGACGTTCTTCGCAATTACACTTTCTTTCCAACACATCCAGTAGCTTACGTGGCAATGCAACTCCTTGAACACAATCCTTTGAATTTCACTTATGCTTGGACCCTTACCATCCCAAAAATGATTTACGCATAGTGAAGCAATCAATTTGGATGATATTTTCTTGTGCTTGCAGGTGGCGTGTTCAACACCATACGTGTGCACCCTGACATACTTGTATATGTGAAATCTATCCGAGGTTTTGTACTTCCTTGCCCACAACAACCAGCCATAACCAGGAGATATGCATTTCACCTTCAATAATTTGGTGCAGCTCTTCTCCATACGGTAATCAAAAGACTGCCGCACCACTTCTTCGTCTAATAGTATTTTGAGCTATTTTTTACTGTCAAATGTTTGATCACGATAAAAATTGGTTCCATCGAAGAAGGAATGTACTGGTTGAGATCCCATTCCACAGTCTTCTTCCGCATCTTGCGAGTCTGATGAAACGTCTTTCATATGCACACAGTCATCTTCCATATTTATGGGATGATCGCCATCGCTCTCGTAATCATTTAAATCGTCATCGACTATCGGGCACTGAGGTGAGGATGATGATGAATTCATAGGTCTTTTGAAGGACCTATTGACTACATTTATCCTTAAAATAGGCCTAAAGCCATCTCATCAACATCCATCATGTAGAGGGACACACGTGCATCATTATTTATGATCGTAGGATTAACCTTTTCACTCGAATGCATTAGATAACTAATCACCACATTACTCGACGTGCAATCTAGATCCCCGGTCTGTATTACGCTTGCAACCAATTCTTCATATGAACTATCACGGTGAACAACAATGGGCAGTGTCACCTTGGTAAAAGATATCCATTTCTAACATCTGGGAGTATTCACCCATTCTCCCATGAAATTACCTAAAATCAGAAAAAATTCTATAACAGACATCCTTGAATTAACCTTTGGTCGATTGTAGATTAAGCTTCGGGTCTATTTCGGGATGTATGCACGATCGATGAATAATGATGATGGGTCGATAACTGTCCAGATATCTATACAGAAACTTGAAATTACAAATAATGCTTCTAATCAATGGTCGTTGGGTTTATGGAATAGAGAAATGAACTTGGAGTCACCTCAGTTATTGTAATGTACTTCTAAAGAGTTTTTAACTGATGTGACTGATTTAAAGCTTTTTAACTATGATGGAAAGTGTGTTTGAGAAGATAACAAACCAATGGGGCAAAATGGATGCAATGGACGAGCTTATGAGGTTTGTGTACTGATTTAGAGTTGATTACCCGAAAATAACGCCGGAATCGAAGCTTTTTTTGGAGGGAAAGAACCACCTTCTATTTTTAGCTTTTGAATTTTTTTTTATATATTTTTAGAAACCTAGATATTTTATAATGGTGGATGACGGAGTGGGTTGAAGTTTATTATTAGAAACTTGGGAAAGAATTTGTTAAGTTGGAAATATTGAGTTAAAGTGTAGTATTAAAAAAATTGTGGGTGAATTTGTTGAGTTGGATAAATTTGTGGTGATGTGGATTAAATGGGGTATTTGGCAAATTTTCCATAACTTTTTAATAAACCACTAAATAGTTTCAAAAGAGCCTTTTTGGCCAATAGTAAATTTAAAAAAAAAAACAACCCGAGACCGGCCCGCTAAACCTAACCTGGTCAAAACCAGTCAAAAATTCGGTCAAAATCGGTTAAAACCAAAAAGAAAAAAAGTTTTTTCTCTAATATACACTATAGATACCTACCTATATACATTTTAAATACGTTAAACAATATATATAGACTATATATAAGGTATATACTATATTAGAATTTAAAAACATATACACAATTACACATGTAATCATGTATACGACTATACGTTAGTTAAATATATATATATACTACTATAAATAAAACATATACTACAATATATATACTACAGTATAATGATATATATACTAATTTATAAAATATATACACATGTATACGTTAAATATATACTACTTTAGAGTCTATAGAAGATATATACACATATATGCGTACCATTCATTATACATGTACTACTTTAAATTAAACATAGACTACAATATATACACATACTATATATATAGTTATAGACTAATTTATAAAACATATACACGTGTTACTCTTTTAGAGTTTATATTCTATATATACACATATATACGTACCATTCAATATATATACTACTTTAAAAAATATGCTACAAGATATATACCACAATATAATGTTATATATACCAATTTATAAAACATATACACATGTATACGTTAAATATATACAACTTTAGAGTCTATACAATATATATACGCATATATACGTACCATTCAATATATATGTACTGCTTGAAATAGAATATATACTACAATATATAAACTACAATATATACACACACTATATATATAGTTATATACTAATTTATAAAACATATACATATGTATACGTTAAATATATACTCTTTTAGAGTCTATATTCTATATATACACATATATACGTATCATTCAATATATATACTACTTTAAAACATATGCTACATGATATATACTACAATATAATGATATATATACTAATTTATAAAACATATACACATGTATACGTTAAATATATACAACTTTAGAGTCGATAGAAGATATATGCACATATATACGTACCATTCAATATATATGTACTACTTTAAATAAAACATATACTACAATATATAAACTACAGTATATGCACACACTATTTATATAGTTATAGACTAGTTTATAAAACATATACAGATGTATACGTTAAATATATACTCTTTTAAAGTTTATATTCTATATATACACATATATACGTACCATTCAATATATGTACTACTTTAAAAAATATGCTACAAGATATATACTATAATATAATGTTATATATACTTATTTATAAAGCATATACGCACGTATACGCTAAATATATACTACTTTAGAGTCTATAGAAGATATATGCACATATATACGTACCATTCAATATATATGTACTACTTTAAATAAAACATATACTACAATAAATACACACACTATATATATAGTTATAGACTAATTTATAAAACATATACATATGTATACGTTAAATATATACTCTTTTAGAGTCTATATTCTATATATACACATATATACATATCACTAAATATATGTACTACTTTATAAAATATGCTAAAAGGTATATACTATGATATAATTATATATATATACTAATTTATAAAACATATACACATGTATACGTTAAATATATACTACTTTAGAGTCTATAGAAGTTATATACACATATATACGCACCATTCAATACATATGTACTACTTTAAATAAAACATATACTACAATACATATACTACAATATATACACACACTATATATATAGTTATATATTCATTTATAAAACATATACACATGTATACGTTAAATATATACTACTTTAGAGTCTATAGAAAATATATGCACATATATATATACCATTCAATATATGTATTACTTTAAAAATTATGCTATTTAATATAATAAATTAATAATACTTAATAGTAAATTATTAATATATTAAAACTAAGTATTTAATTTAAACTAGAAATTCAATTTAAATCATTAAATGAAAAAAATTACAAAGTAAGGAGTAAGGAGTAAGGAGTGAATGAATATTATAGTTTATTGATTGCAAAATGATTCAAAATTTAAAATGTACATGAATGAAAAATCTACAAAGTTTTCAGCATTTTTTTCAACTCATCCATGTTAATATTAACAGGAACTTGCATAGGATAGTCAAAGTGAATGGGGGCAAAACCATGCATTGAACTTGATTCTGCTGAGTTCTCCCTTGAAGTCATAATTTCCTCAAGTTTTTGTTCATTTTTCTGCTCCACCTCCATTCCTTGATTTCTTCATTTCGCACTAATTCTCCAAGCTATTGTCGTCCCAGACTAAAAGTGCTCTCCGATGCAACGGTTGACATTGAAACATTCAATATATCTCTAGCTAATCTTGAAGGCATAGGATATTGTGTTTCATTATTCTTCCACCAATCCAATGCGGTGATCCATCGTCTGCGATCCTCTAACGGCGTTCGAACATAGTACTTAAGCTCTTCTCAATAAGTTGTTGTGTAAGTTCCCGCCTCAATGCTATTCTAACAATATTAAATCATAAAAGTAATCAGGAAAATCACTATGTGCCAGCCTTTTAGAAGATGATGGATCCTCAGAAGGATGAGGAGCGACAGTTGGAGTGATATTTGTCGGTACAGCTATAGGTAAATCAGCATAATGATTATATAATTTATCTATGTAAGCGTTCGCATCACCCATAGCCGTCCACAAATCTGGTTATTCTTGTTCTCCAGCATCAGAATCATTGTTAGTATTTATCTCTAAGTTAAAATAAACAAGAGTACTAAAGTGACACACAATAGTATATTTCATACACGAATTTAGCATAGCACCAACCAAGTAAATAGGGGAAATCAGAAAAAAATTAAAATTTAGCAAACATAGCACTAACAGCTTCTTTGTAACCTTCTTTATTCTTATATTCTTTAAGCAAACCAGAAATATCGGCTATATATGCTAAAATATTATAAATAGTAGGATAATAAGCACCGTAAAATTCAACCGTAGCTATATAAATTTTTTTCAAAAACTTAACAAGATTATCAATTACAGCCCAATTAGAATCATGTAGCATACATTCAGCCGAATCAGCAATGAACCACAATGTTGGTTGAAAGTTAGTGTAATAGGAACTCTATCTTTATGACAAGTTTTTAAAAAAATCATGCGCAACATTCCATCTAGTATCACATTCTTCAGGCATGAATATCGGTCCAAGTCCATTTTGTTCACATTTAACTTTAAATTTTCTAATTCTTTTTCTTCAATTATTTCCTTGAATAAAATCAACAACAAGCCAAAAACCCAAGACCATCTCTTACAATTAAATTATATATATGACAAGCACACTTAACATGAAATATTTCAGGTAGCGGCGAAGATAACTTATCTTGTAACTTTATAATAGCAGTTTTGTTGTTAGAAGCATTATCAAAAGCAATACATAAGACTTTATTTTCAATACCATAAAATTTTACAACTTTACCGATTGAATCGGTAATAAAATCTCCAGTATGTTTACGATCTCCATCATACAAAAAAGCTAGAATACATTTTTGGATAACAAAATTACTATCTATCCAGTGACAAGTAATGGTTAAATAATTATTTTTATTAACAGTACGACCAAGATCAGAAGTTAAAGTCATTCTACATTGAATATTTTTTAACAATGTAGATAAATAAAAATAATATTATGAATGAAGTCTAAAAATATCGGCTCGACAAGTACTTCTAGGAATACCGTTAAACATAGGATTATGAATTGCTTGAATATAATGAACAAAAACATTAGAAGAAGGAAAATGAAAAGACAAACAACCCACAACTACCATTTTTGTTATTTCTTCCCGGTCTCTCAATTTATTATACTTCTTAATTACCTGACCGGTTGTTCGGTCCATTCTAGTTTGTGTTGGCCCACCAACATCCTGACCACCTTTTGCAATAAATAACTCTCTTTCGTAATTATCACTTAGATATCTTGTTAACGTACCCATACCCCCTTGCTTGCCTCCTCTTTTATGCTTATATATTTGTTGACAAATATTGTATTGCACCTCAGTATATGATATACGTGTAAAAAATTTCCATGCAATACTAGTTGTTTTACAAGCACTTGGGGGACGGGGAGGGTGATTAACCGATTCAGATCTAATAATAGCATTTCCTACTAGGGGTGTCTCACCAATATTTTCATCATCTTATCTAAATCAACTGCATCTACTTCATTTTCTTCTTCTATACCATAATTTTCCTAAGCCTCTACATAATCCATATCATGAACACCTACTTACTTCTTCCTCAAAAGGTTGACGAAGCGGTACCGGAGGCGGAGGCACTCGGGTATATCTACTACTTGAACTATCTTTACCGCCAGTAATTTTGTTTTTACTACCACTACCACTTCTAGGAAAAAAAAATTTTACACTTTTAGTGGCAAGGTTTTTTAATTTATCCATGATATAAATCAAACTAAAAAAATTGAAATACACAAATATAATAAAATTAAATATTCAAAAATTAATACACTAATTAAAAATTAAAAGTAAGAGATGAAACGACAATATCAAATTTTGGAAGTATCCAAATGTTGCAACTTTAGAAACTTTCACTCGTACTTTGTAATCGCAAAATTAAAAAATTAAATTGAGCACTTTAGGAAATATATAGAATATTTGAATTTTGAAATTGAGATTTGAGAAAGAATGAGATTTGAGAGAATGAAAATTGTGTGGAAAATGATTTGAAAGTGTAGGGTATTTATAGGAATTTTTTAAGGTTTAAAAAGTATTTTAATTAATTTTTTGATTAATTAAAAAGGGCATATAGCCATTTTTGGGACCCAAACTGCCATATAGCCGTTGGGCCCAATGGCTATTATGGCCCAAACTGTCAATTTTTTTTTAAAAGTTACCAGGACGGTTAACCGACGGACCTGGATCGGGTTTGGTCGAGGCCGGATTAACCGTGCCCAAAAAAAAATAACCTAGCCTGGGACTCGAAATTCGACAGCCCATGGGCTGATCGGGCCGGGTCATACCGAGTCGGGCTATTACGGTGGGCCGGGTTAAACCAGCCTATTTGACAAGTTTATTCTAAGTCAAACATTAATCCATGAACCTCCTTCCACTAATCTCTCCATATATATATGGTTATAACTTCTATGTGAATGTAATGCCTTGTATCTGGTACCCAGAATGCTACACGGTACTCATGACCCCAAAGGACCACAAGCTAACCCATAACTGATATCAGTACCTGAATGCTGCATAATATATAGTATGAATGCGGAAATAAAGGTTGTAAGGCCGTAAGGTTCAAAATTGAGACATAATATCTAATAAAAATATAACATCTGGGTGGGGTATGAAATACCCAAAACAACTGAATGAAATAACTGACTGAACGTGATAGTCTGAAAAGCCTCTGACTAACTGAACTGTCTAAATAAGGAGTTGATGGGATATGTCCCCAACTAACTCCAACTAATAAATTAATTAATGAGATAATATAGTAATGGTCTTGTCCTCGAAGGATGAGGGCTCACTCCTAGCTCTGACTGCTGAGACTGGAATGCTACTGATCCTCTGGAGCTCGTGCTTCTAAACCTATGGTATAAAACACCATAGCGCAAATGCGTCAGTACAATGGAATGTACAGGTATGCATGTAAGGTAGGCTGAATGCAAAGGGTTCACATGCATGAACTATACTAACTGACTGGACAACATGAACGTGAGAATGCATGCATAAATACATAATAACTGTAATTGAGTTCGTGACATGATTACTGAACTTGAGTACTGATAACATGAGATACTGATAACTCTATGACTGAAATAACTGATACTGAGCGACTGTATCTAACAGTCTAGTACCCCTAGGACTCGATGGGGAGAAACTGACAAAGCATGACTTTCTTGAGTACATGACCAACATTACAATCCATAATACAATAAGTTGGAGATTTCATGAAGTACAAGTTCTAAAGAACCATAATGAATACATATAAATCCATAATTAATTGACTAAGACATTTCATCAAACACTTGACATGCATAAACTTGTACATGAATGGGGATTTTATACTAGTATGGCACTTTTCCTTCACATATCATTTAATCAAACACATGGAGAGCATGCTTTGGTTATACAATCATCAACACTTGGTACTCTCTGCGGTGGCTTAGGCGACGGTCCATTGCTAGCTCGATGGTCCGTAGGCCTTCACCGTCGCACCTGGGCAGTTTTGACTATTTTTTGTATTTCGACCATAACTTTCTTTTCTGATGTCGGATTTGGACGAAATTGGTATCGTGGGATAGCTAATTCAATTTCCCACATGAAAAAAGTGAAAATCTTAGAAATTCTATGTGTACAAAAATGGATTCATATTTCAATGTAAGTTTCTAATATTCTTGGGATGTTTTCAAGCTAGGTAGAAGTACGGGGTATTACAATATCTCTCCCTTAAGAATATTCATCCTTGAATAAGACTAAGTGAGAGGAGAGAAGATAAACTGACGTACATACTAAACATGAACATTGGAACATGATCTCATGACTGACATGACTGATAACTGAATATAAATACTGAACACACATATCTGATGCATGTGTAATTGATTCATGAATGCATGATTAAGTGTTCTGATGAATTAAGGTTCTCACAATGCGAATGCATATCTGATGCATGATTATATAACTAAACTAATACATGAATGCATGAATAAATATGAAATGGTATTTAATACCAAGTTTATAATGGAATTCTGAACATGAAATGAATCCCAAGCTTGTAACTAAAGTTTGAACATGAAACTGAAAAGATTAAGGAGAACTGTTACCTTGAGCTAGATCTGAGTTAGCGGAGAAAAAGTGAGAATACTTGGTACACATGTCTACTTCTTCTTCCCAAGTAGCTCCCTCAACGGACTAATTTTTCCAAAGAACTTTGACTAGAGGGACTTCTTTGTTCCTCAGTCTACGAGTCTGATAGTCTAGGATTTTGACTAGAATCTCTTCATAAGAGAGGCTGTTCTGAACATCTATGCCATGAATAGGGACTACAACTGTTGGGTCACCTATGCACTTCTTGAGTAAGGAAACATGGAAGACTGGAGGAACTAAGGCTAGATCTGAAGGCAATTCGAGTTCATAAGCTATATTGTCAAATTGATTGAGAATCTTGAAGGAACGACATATCAGGGACTGAGATTTCCCTTATTTCTGAATATCTTTACTCTTTTTATAGAAGAGATCTTTAGATAGACATAGTCACCAATATCGAACTCAAGATCCTTTCTGCGCACATCTGCATAAGACTTCTATCGGCTCTGAGCAGCCCAGAGTCTTTCTCTGATCAACTGGATTTTTTCTAAGGCATTGAATACTAAGTCAGGCCCTATGATTG
Organism: Capsicum annuum; assembly: GCF_002878395.1. NCBI lineage: Eukaryota > Viridiplantae > Streptophyta > Magnoliopsida > Solanales > Solanaceae > Capsicum > Capsicum annuum. The sequence goes on along the minus strand of NC_061111.1, from coordinate 239,306,488 downwards.
AGGCCTCACTAACTTCGAACCAACCGACTGAAGATCTGTATCTCCTACCATAGAGATCTTTGAATGGAGAATACTGGAACGATAGCTGTTGTTGTATGCAAACTTAATCAAAGGCAAGTTGTCATTTTAACTACCTTTGAAATAAATTACACGTGCCCTTAGCATATCTTCTAAAGTCTGAATGGTCCTTTCTTCTTGACCATCTGTATGAGGATGGAAGGCTGTACTGAGATGAACTTGGGTACCAAGACCCTTTTGGAATGCTTTCTAAAAATAAGAGGTGAACTGGGTACCTCTGTCTGAGATAATGGATAATAGAACACTGTGTAATCTGACCAACTCTCTGATGTAGAGTTTGGCGTAATCCTTAGCTGAATAAGAGGTATAGACTGGAAGGAAATTAGATGACTTGGTCATCCTGTCTACAATGACCCGAACTGAATTATGCTAGCAATGAGTACGAGGCAAACCCATCATGAAGTCCATGTTCACTTCTTCCCACTTTCAAGTAGGAATGCTAAACTCTGCATGGACTTACTAGGATTCTAATGCTTTATCTTAACCTACTGACATATATAGTACTTAGCCATAAACTCTGCAATATCTCTCTTCATCCTACTAGACCAATAGATCTCCCATAAGTCGCGGTACATCTTTGTGTCCCCTGGATGAATAGAGTAGCGCACACCATGCGCTTATGTAAGAATTCGCGACTTTAAGTTATCTACACCCAGAATATAGAGATAACCCTAACAACGAAATACACTATCTCCCTCTTGGGAGAAAACTTCTTCTTTCTGATCCTTGACTGATTAATTCAACTTGACTAGACTAGGATCTCTATCTTATTTTTCTTTCACATCGGAAGCTAGAGATAATTCTGAACTACCTGAACCCATATGTCACCCTCTTCTGTATTGACTAAGCGAATACCTAGTCTGGCAAGTTGATGGATTTCCTGAGCTAACTTTTTCCTACTTTCCTCAATATAAGCAATACTACCCATAGACAGTCTACTGAGAGCATCGGCCACTACGTTGGCCTTGCTTGGATGATAAAGGACACTCATGTCATAATCTTTCAAGAGCTCTAACCACCTTCTTTGACGAAGATTGAGATCTTTCTGAGAAAAGACATACTGAAGGCTCTTATGATCTGTGAACACATCTACAGAAACTCCATATAGATAATGCCTCCATATCATTAAGGCAAATACTGCGGCTCAAGATCATGAGTTGGATAATTCTTCTTATGGGGTTTAAGCTGTCTAGAGGTGTAGGCTATGACCTTACCATGTTGTATGAGGACACAACCCAAACCTACTCTGGATGCATCACAATATACTACGAACCCATCTGAACCATCTAGGAGATCTAAGACTGGGGCTGCGGTAAGTCGAGTCTTTAACTCCTAAAAACTTTTCTTGTAAAGATCTGACCACTAAAACTTGACTTTCTTATGAGTCAATCTAGACATAGGGGATGCACTAGAAGAAAATGCTTCAACAAACCATCTGTAATAGCCAGCCAAACTCAAAAAACTCCTGATATCTAATGGAGAGATAGGTATGGGCCATTTTTTTATCGCTTTGGTATTTTGAGGATCTACTCTAATGCCATCACCAAAAATGATATGGCCAAGGAATGCTACTGACCTCAGCCAAAAATCGCACTTACTAAACTTGGGGAATAGCTGATGATTTCTAAGATTCTAAAGTATAATTTTGAGATGGTCTGCATGATCACTGCGGAAATAGACCAGAATATCATCTATGAAGATTATGAAGAACATATCCAAGTACTGATTGAACACGTGGTTTATCAAGTTCATGAAAGAGGTTGTGGCATTGGTAAGACCAAAGGACATGACTAGAAATTTGAAGTGACCATACCGAGTATGAAAGGCTGTTTTCAAAATGTTATATTCTCTAACTCTGAGCTGATGGTAGCCTGATCTGAGGTCTATTTTTTAGAAATAGCTGGCACCCTGAAGTTGGTCAAACAAGTCATCAATTCAGGGAAGTGGATACTTGTTCTTGACCATGACTTTATTGAGCTAATGGTAATCAATGCACATTCTGAGAGAACCATTTTTCTTTCACACGAATAAGATTGGTGTGCCACACAAGGACACACTGGGTCTGATGAATCCATTATATAAGATATCCTTCAACTACTCTTTTAATTCTCTGAGTTCTGCTGGTGCCATTTTGTATGGAGGAATAGATATAGGCTGAGTATTTGGAAAAAGATCAATGCCGAAGTTTATTTCCCTTTTGGGAGGAATTCTTGGAAGATCTTCAAGAAAGACATCTAAATATTCACTCATGACTGGGACTGATTCAAAACTGGGAGTTTTAGAGCTGGAGTTCTTGACATGAACAAAATGATAGACACATCCCTTAGATATCATTTTTCTTGGCCGAAGGTAGGAAATAAGCTAACCTCTAAAAGCTGAAGTGTTACCCCTCCACTCTAGGAAGGGTTCATTCGGAAACTAAAATTGGGCAACTCTATTTCTGTAGTCGACTGTGGCATAGCAGGAGTTAAGCCAATCCATGCTGAGAATGACATCAAAATCAGTCATCTCTAATTCGACTAAGTCTGCTAAAGTGACTTTCTGAAATATCATAACCTGGCAATTCCTGTATAACCGTCGGGCTATGATGGTTTTATCCATTGGGGTAGAGACTGTAAAGGACTCTGCTAGAATTTTGGGACTGACTCCAAAATTAACTACTATATAAGGAGTAATGAAAGACAAAGAAGCTCCTTGATCTAGCAAAGCATAAATATGCACATGAAAGATCTGTAACATACCAGTAACCACATCAGGAGAATTTTCCTGATCTTGTTAGGATTGGAGCGCATATAGTCTATTTGGCGTTGCCCACTAGTAGCAGTGAAAGTGGCACCCTACTGATTTAGGTGATCGAACTGAGTTAAGGAATGGTTCTGCTGACCCTGATAACCTGACTGGGGACAATATCTCTAACTCTATGTCCTGACTTTTCACATCCGAATCAGACATTGTTGTCGGCTCTGCAAGCACCCTTGTGGTTCTTACCATAAGTCTGACAAAGGGGATTAGTTTAGGCATTGCTAAAACTGCCCTGAGACTTAAAGCCTGGTGCACTATCTTTATTACCATCTCTAAACTTAGGAGCTGGAGCACTAGCCAAAGAAGGAAATGGAACTGATGACTTAGGACAAAACTAAGAACGGTTACCTTCCTTTGACTTAGGCTGAGCAAAGCTGAAACTACCTGTCCTTATTTTGCTTCTCCCTCATCTTAATCTTTTGCTCTTCTATCTGCTAAGCATGCATCATAATCCTGGCTATGTTTATGTCACTATTCAACATTGTGAACCGTCACTCATTGACCATACAATCATTCACCCCAGAAACAAACTTACTCATCTTGGCCCTGATATCTGTAACCACATAAGGAGCATATCTAGCTAATTGAGTAAGCTTAAAAAAATACTCTTTCACCGTCATGTTTCCCTGCTTGAGGTTGATAAATTCTAACACCTTAGCTTCTCTCAGCTCTTGGGGAAAGAATCTATCTAAGAATATGGTGACAAACTCCTTCCACTCAATAGGCCCAATATCATCTGGCCTTTCTAACTTCTACTGCTTGTACCAAGTGTGAGCAACATCCTGCAACTGATATACAGCTAGCTCAGCACTCTCACTAGGAGTAATCCCCATGATATCGGTAACCTTTTAAACTTGATCAAGAAATTCCTGAGGGTCCTCATCGTCTTAGACCTAAGAAAGGATGATAATTCATTCAGGTGAAGTCCTGAATCTTGGCTGCAGCTGAATTGGCCACTAGGTTGGTCAGAACGACAGCTGGTCGTTCATTTTGAGTAGCAACTGATTGAACAAAAGTAGTGAATACAGTTCTGAACTCTGCATGAGAAACATGTCCGCCCAAAGAATCTTCGGGCTGAGGGGATGACTGATTCTTGTTTCTTTCTTTAGGAGGCATGTTCTGTAGAAGAAAGGGAGAAATGGATTAGACTGAGAGTTAACGTGATATTATGCTCACTGGTATGACATGAATACTGAAATAAGGGAAACTATTCCTAAAACATCTTATAGCCTCTTGTACATAAATGTGGTGCGCAACACACCCATGCATAAGACTCTACTAGACATGGATTTCAGATTTTCTTGGACTCTATTGAACCTTAGGCTGTGATACCAAGTTTGTAACGCCCCGAATTTGGTGCCTGAAATACTACATGGTTCTCATGACCCCAAAGGACCACAAGCTAAACCATGACTGATATATGTACCTGAACACTGCATAATATACAATATGAATGCGGAAATAAAGGTTGTAAGGCCGTAAGGTTCAAAACTAAGACATAATATCTGATAAAAATATAACATCTGGGTGGGGTATGAAATACCCAAAATAATTGAATAAAATAACTGACTGAACGTGATAGTCTAAAAAGTCTCTGACTGACTAAACTGTCTGAATAAGGAGTTGATGGAACATATCCCCAACTAACTCTAACTAATAAATTAATTAATGAGATAATATAGTAATGGTCATGTCCTTGAAGGATGAGGACTCACTACTAACTCAGATTGCTGAGACTGGAATACTATTGATGCTTTTGAGATCGTGCTTCTGAACCTATGGTATAAAACACTATAGCGCAAATGCATCAGTATGTTGGAATGTATTGGTATGCATATGGGGTAGACTAAATGCAAAGGGTTCACATTCATGAACTATACTAATTGATTGGACAACCTGAACGTGAGAATATATGCATGAATATATAATAACTGTAACTGAGTTCGTAATAATATGATTACTGAACTTGAGTACTGATAACATGAGATACTGATAACTGTATAACTGGAATAACTGATACTAAGTGACTGTATCTAACAGTCTAGATTCTGATGGAACTAGCTGAGTTCTGTATTGTTCTGAGTTGACTATATCTGACAGTCCTGAATTCTATAGAATTATCTAAGTTTTATTACTGATACTGAATGACTGTATCTGACAATCTTGATCAATAACTAAAACTATGGAAAGTAGTCATTTAACCAACATACCCCTAATACGCCATTATGGATGAGTTGGGGTTCAATCTTTAACCCCAATTTGAAGGGTGTCAATACTGCGCCACTAGTAAAGACAAGTTATGAGTGACCCTCATCTGATAGTGTCCTCAAAAGAGAATGGTGGGGCCCTCATCTAACAGTGCTTTTCTACCTCATCAAACCTTATCTGACAGCGTTGATGTCTCAACCTATGCTTGCTACGTAATTCTTGAACACAAATACTACTCTTAAGAATCACACCCTCATCTGACAGTGTGTGTTCCCATACTTGGGTTCACTCGATTCTAATTACTACTCCCATTTGAATAGACACTGAACATGTATTACTGAACTGAACTGGACTGAATTACTGGGTTCCATTGACTAACGGAATAGTACTGACATTACTGTATTACTGAGCTTTCCTGAGTCATTTGACTAACTGAGTGCTATGGATCATGGGTTGAATGAGGATATCGTGAAAACATGACACTGAATCTAGGCACACAACTATATTTTTTAGGTACAAGTACCCCCAGGACTCGATGGGGAGAAACTGACAAAGCATGACTTTCTTGAATGCATGACCAACATCAAAATCCATAATACAATAAGTTGAACATTTCATGAAGTACAAGTTCTAAAGCACCAAAATGGATACATATATATCCATAATTCATTGTCTAAGACATTTCATCAAACACTTGACATGCATAAACTTGTACATGAATGGGGATTTCATATCATTATACTAGTATGGCACTTTTCCTTCATGTAGGCATTTAATCAAACACATAGGGAGCATGCTTTGGTTATACAATCATCAACACATCTAATAATCATGGATACATCAATCAACTTGTATATTATAGGGGGGTTTATCATGATTTTTATGCAAATCTTCATATACTAGAGTCAATCATTGAAATATATAATTTAAAACATGAATCAAGACCCCACAACATCATGAACATGAATTTCAATTCAACTTAAATCATGAACATTCATAAATACACGAGTCTTGTATTTTTGAAAAGAGATCCTTGAGCTTTATGGGTGAAAGGGACCCATGAATCAACACGTGACATACCTGGGTTGTGAGTTTCTTGAAGCCCTTGGACTTGAAGAACTTGAATTTCTTAGTTTCTTGAAGAAGATTTGGATCTTGTTTCTTGGGGATTATCTTTGAGAGAAAACCCTAATTTGATGTTGTAGATGGATAGTAAACTTATCTGCCTTGGTCTGATATAATTAGGGGTTAAAACGGGTGGAAAAAGATCCAAATACCCTTTTAAAATGACTTTAAAATTACTAAACGGGATATGCGTCGATGGGTGCGATGGTCCATCGCTGGGTTGAGGGTCCGTCGGTGCTGACCGTTACACCTATCCAGAATAGGGGTTCACTGCCTCTGCTGTGACGGATTGGGCGACGATCCGTCGCTAGCTCGACGGTCCATCGGCCTGGGCCATCGCTCTTTGGCAAACCATGGTATCACTACCTCGCTGCGACGGCTTGGGAGATGGTCCGTCGCTAGTTCAATGGTCCGTTGGCCTTCATCGTCGCACCTGGGTAGTTTTTGACTGCTTTCTGTATTTTGGCCATAACTTTCTCTTCCGATGTCGGATTTGAACGAAATTGGTATCGTTGGAAGGCTAATTCAATCTTTCACATGATAAAAAGTTAAAATCTTAGTCATTCCATGTGTACAAAAATGAATTCATCTTTCAAAGTAAGTTTCTAACATTCTTGGGATGATTTCAAGTTAGGTAGAAGTACGAGGTATTACAGTTAAAAGATAGATAATGATGTGAAATAAATACCATTAAACAGAATAAAAGTAGAAACCGACATTCTTAATGTTTTTCAGTTAGGAATATGACAGATTTGCATGATAATAATTGAGATTATTTAGATTTTATTGTGTGGATTTTTGTTGCTACTGTGTCAACAAAAAGGGAAAAAAAAAAAGATATACAGAATGGAGGCCATAGGTGTCTCAATATCATTGTCTTGTTTCTTCTTTATATATAATCTAAGTAATTGGCCCACGCTTCACCCGATCAAAATAATCAGTTTTGTAAATTTTAATTGATATGTACTCTCTCCGTTTACTTATCTATTATATTCAAAATAGTGTCAATAATAATTGTTCAATTTGAAAAAGCAATGAATAATTTATCTATTTGTGCCAATTTTCTGCTTGATATTAACTATTATCCATTATGAAATTTATTTTTCAAAGCATTAAATTTGTTATAATCAAAGGGTGATACTATAAAATTACTTTATTATTTATTATTTCTTAAGACGTATCTGAAGTCAATAGTGGATTAGTATTGCTAGACGAAGGGAGTAATGAATAAAATATTTAAGTACCAAAATAAATAATGTAAGACAGAAAGAATAAAGATCAAATTTAAAAATGAAATAGTTTAATACTAATTAAAAATAAATTTCAATAAAACGCACATATTGATTCCAATTGAACTCCTATATGAAGCTTCACAGATTTTAACTTTTAAGAATGCTATCAGTAATTCATATGCTCGGGTCTCTTAGGTTTCACTTTTCTTTTTTAAAATTTGTTACTGAAAGCTTGTCAAGTATTGAAAAACTAAATACAAATGCATTGATTCAATAACTCTTTTCAGAAATTAGTTAGGCGGAAACAAATATTTGACTAATATGATAGTCATTCTGCATGATCATATCTCTCAAGTTTATACAGTATGGTCTTATTATAATGGTCAAATGTCAAACTAACCAATCTGGGATCAAGTTGGATCGTATAGCTTAATCTTAGGGAGTGTTTGGATTAGCTTTTTTAAAGTGACTTATAAGTTAAAAAGTTAAAAGTGGATAGCTATCTGCGTTTGAGTTTTTTTTTATATCTTTTAAGCATAAAGTAAATTGCTTAAAAGAACTGTCTTTGCCGAACATCTCTAAAAATTTAAAAGTGCGCAAAAATAAAAAATATCTAAAAATAAGTCAATTCAAACACTCTTTTAGCTTTTTGAATATTTTTTTCTTAAAAAGAAAAAAATGACATTCTTTTGAGTGCATTTTTGTAGCCTTTCCCATATTCGACATCACTATTCCAGCACTAGTTTCAAGCTCAGGTCAATTTTCAAGGTTCTCCCTATGTTTGTTCCGTGGCAAATCTGGAAGAGGAGAAACTGCAACAATCGTGGTAGTAAAACATCTTATGTTTGAATGAAGATATAGATCACAAGGAATTTGATTTACGTAGCCAATAACATCCATGGCTTAAAAATTGTAATGCCCCGAGAGTACACCCTGGGCGTCACACGGTGCTTACAGTCCCGACGGACCACAAGCTAACCCATGAGCTAATACCTGCTGTGAATACTAAATAATATAATGATAATGCTGAAGAACAACTGTTATGTCATATGGTTTTGAGTAATGAAAACTGATAAATCTGTAAATGCCAAATTGATAAAATAATCTGATAATATCAACTGAAGTCTGAATACTGAATAATTGAATGATAAAATTGGTCTTGGGCCTAACTCACACCCCAAAAGCTAGCTCATGAGGAGGAGGATTGCCCAAGACTTATAAGGAGACCAAGGACCCTTTCCTCTTCCGATGTGGGATACTTAACACTCCCCCGCACGCCCAAGCTAACTGTAGCGTGGACAACACACACAGGATAACTGGAGTGTGGAAAATATATATGGGGGTCCACCATCAATGAACGAATATTTGAAATGGGCCTAGCTCTGATACCATGATAAAATTGGCCTTGGATCTAACTCACACCCCAAAAGCTAGCTCATGAGGAGAAGGATTGCCTAAGCCTTATAAGGAGACCAAGGACCCTTTCCTCTTCCGATGTGGGATACTTAACTGTACTGTCTAAAATCCTTTAAACTGATAGAATATGAGTTGATCGGACAGTCCCCAACTAACTCCAACTGACTACTAAACTGAAAGCATGAAATAAAATAATCTGTCCTCAAAATATGAGAAATCACCACTGCTACTGCTGAAAGCCTGAGAAGTCTAAGAGCGATCCGAGAACTGGACGTCTGAATCTATGATATGAAACATCATAGCACAAGAAAAAGGTATGCGATCAGTACTTTAAATGTACTGGTATGCTAAATGAGGTAGGTAGATATGCATGGTTTCATGAACATGAAAAAATAATCATCTGAATATATATACGAATAACATAAGGTACTGAATAGAGTGTATAAAGTCTGTAGATACTAAGAATACAACAAAACTGCAAATACTGAGGATGCATGACCAAGAATATAACATAAAATGAATGTAGTCTGTAAATTGAAATACTAAAATTCTGATGACTGAATGTCTGATATCTGTATGCTTTGGTCAAGCAACCTAAAACTGAGTTACTGAACTAATTTCAAAACTAAGACTGTAACTTGAGACTGTGGGAGCTATCATCCAACCGACATGCCCTAGTCTGAGATAATTGGGGTCCAACCTGTAACTCCAGTTGAAAGGGTGTTAGTACCATTCTATGGGTACTAACGATAGATGTGTGGATCCACTATACAGATGTACTGTATTGTCCTGAAGGACTAAGGGTGTCAAGCCTGAACTAACGGGTGACCCCTGTGGATAGTCAAGCCTAAACTGATGGGTGACTTCTCATATTCTACACTAGCTACATAGTTCTAGAGCACAGGGACTGCTACTAAGGACTCTACCTATCTGACGGGGAAGACGTCATCCTTGCACTTGCTCGGTGCTAAATCCTACTCCCAACTAAATGACACTGAGTTACTAAACTGTTCGGAGTTTAACAGACTGATCTAATAACGCTCATAATATATTTTAAAGTTATTCTGAAGATACTGCAATGAGACTAATGTAAAAAGCTATGGTGTTTGGGTATTTAAAACCCCCAAGACTCAAAAGCAATAATAGAAAAATAATATCAAGCCTAGAGGACATAGCATGAGAACTTTTATCAAGTACTCATTCTTGTAGGTATTTTATCAAACACTTGTAATTCAAAGTTTAGTCTAATCATGGGAATGATATGGAACTTGAAGTAATAACATGAATTCAACATCTATGATGCCAAATCACGATTTAATTCAATGAATAATAACATTAAAGCATGTGAAATTTGATAACAACAATAATTCCATTTAAATATAGTGTAGAATCCAATTTCACGGAGATTCATGGTTGCAAACATGATTTAAAATCAAGATAACTTGAAAATATCATAATTTTGCAAATAAAAATGGATACTTGGACTCCATGGGTGAAAGGAACCGATAGATAAACATTTAACATACCTAAGTTGACGAATTCGTGAGAATTGACGGTGAGTTCTTGAGTTTGACCTTGATTCTTGAAGATTAGGGTTTTGCTAATTGAGAGAATGTTCTTGATTTTGGAAAAAAATTAAATAAAATAATGACTAATTAGGTCATTAGAGATTAAATTTCATGTTTGAGCTGATTGGGGTGAGGGAAAAGGACATAAAAACTCCAGGAATTAAAACTCAGAACTGATTAAAAATCCTGATTTGGTATGCTGGCACGACGTGGTGTTATCGCACCGTGTCACTAAAAAATGACAACTAAGACCTGGAAGCTTGGTGCGACGCGGTGGAATCGCGAAGCCTCAATGGATAGGAATTTAGCCCTTGGCACAACATGGTGGAATCGCATTGCCTCATTAGAAATTGACAATTGTGAACTAATCTATGGTACGGCATGCCATTATCATGGAGAAACACTGGAATTTGACAATTGCTATTTGGCTGGCCTCCGCGCCGCGGTGAAGTGCCAGTTGGCACACTGCTTTACAAAAATGGCTCTAACTTTTCACCCAAGTATCAGATTTGGGCGAATTTTATATCATTGGAAAGCTGGCTGAATTTACTATGCATTTATAAACTCTAAACAAAAAATACTGAGTATTTAGAAAAATTTATATAGAATAACTCCTATACTTAGAGCTAAATTAATCTAGGGAAATACAAGGTATTACAATATCTCCTCTTTGGAAACATTCGTCCTCGAATGAGACTGATTAAGCTGAGAAATACTGATAGACTGAGTTAACATACTAAACATGCATATCTAATGCATGAATACATGGTTAAGCTAATTCATGAATGCATGACTGACATGGGAATGATATGCAATGATAACTGAAGTTTGTAACTATAACTGAACGTGGAACTGAGTAAATCTAAGAAGGACTGTTACCTCAAGCTGAGTCTAAGTTTGCGGAGAAGAGGTAAAGATACTTGATCTACATATCCGCTTCTGCTTCCCAAGTAGCTCCCTCAATAAACTGATTCTGCCAAAGAACTTTAACTAGTGGAACTTCTTTGTTCCTTATCCTACGAACTTAATGATCAAGAATTTCAACTGGAACTTCCTTATAGGAAAGACTGTTCGAAACATCTACACTTTCTAAGGGAACAACTACAATTGGGTCACCAATACACTTCTTCAACAACGAGACATGGAACACAAGGTGTACTGAAGCTAGATCTGAAGGCAACTCAAGCTCGCAAGCTACCTTTTCAAAATGACTGAGAATTCTGTAAGGACCGACATATCGGGAACTGAGTTTCGCTTTCTTGTTGAACCTTTTCACTCCCTTCATGGGAGATATTTTTAATTATATAAAATCACTGACCTTAAACTCAATATCTTTTCTCCTCATATCTGCGTATGATTTTTGTCAGCTCTGAACTGCCCTAAGCCTTTCTCTGATCAACTGGACTTTATCTAAAGCATCAAACACCAAGTGCCCTACTACTGTGGCCTCACCCACTCCAAACCAACCAATCAGAGACCTATATATCCTACCATAAAGAGCCTCAAACAGAGCCATCTGGATACTAGAATGATAGTTGTTATTGTACATGAATTCAATCAAGGCAAGTGGTCATCCCAACAACCTTTAAAATTAACAATGCAGGCTCTTAACATATCCTCTAGAGTAGAAATAATCCTTTCTGCTTGACCGTCTATCTGAGGGTGAAAGGTTGTACTGAGGTAAACTTGGGTACCGAGACCTTTTTGGAATGCCTTCCAAAAGTGAGAGGTAAACTGAGTACCTCTATCTGAGATGATGGATAAGGGAACACCATAAAACCTAACCAACTCTCTGAGGTAGAGTTTGGCATAGTCCTCAACCAAATAAGAGGTATGAACTGGCAAGAAATAAGCTGATTTGGTTATCCTGTCAACAATAACCCAAATCAAATTATGTTGATGATGAGTACGAGGCAAAATCTGTCACAAAGTCCATGTTCACTTCTTCCCATTTCTATGTGGGAATACTGAACTCCTGTATGGACCCACTAGGCTTCTGATGCTCAATCTTAAACTGCTGATATATCGAACACTTAGCTACAAACTATGCAATATCCCTCTTCATCTCGCTCCACTAATAGATCTCCCACAAATTGTGGTACATCTTAGAGGCCCCTAGATAAATAGGGTAATGTTCACTATGCACTTTTGTAAGAATTCGTTGCCTTAAGTCATTTACACCTAGTACACATAGCCGACCATGACAACGCAGCACACCATCTCTTCCTTGGGATAAAACTTCTACCTTCTGATCTTTTACTGACTCTTTTATTTTTACTAGATTGGGATTTTTATCCTTCTTTTCCTTCACCTCAAAAACTAGAGATGGTTTTGAACTAATCTGCACCCACACACTACCCTCTACTGAACCGACTAACCGGAAGTCTAGTCGGGCAAGCTGATGAACTTCTTGAACTAACTTCTTCTTACCATTCTTAACATGAGCAATAGTACCCATAGACAATCTACTGAGAGCATCTTCCACTACATTGGCCTTGCCCGAATGATACAAAATACTCATATCATAATCTTTCAGCAATTCCGACCACCTTCTCTGACACAAATTCAAATATTTCTGAGAAAAGACATACTGAAAGCTTTTATGGTCTGTGAACACATCAACATGCACCCCATATAAGTAGTGCCTCCAAATCTTTAAGGCGAACACTACAGCTATCAATTCAAGATCATGGGTGGGGTAATTCTTCTCATAGGGCTTAAGTTATCTAGAGGTATAGGCTATGACCTTACCTTTTTACATCAAAACACAAGCCAACCCAACTCTGGAAGCATCACAGTACATAACAAACCCATCTGAACTATCTGGCAAAGTTAAAACTGAGGTTGAAGTGAGTCGAGTCTTTAACTCCTGAAAACTCTTCTCACAGGAATCGGACCACTGAAACTTAACTTTCTTCTGAGTTAATCTGGACATGGGGGACACAATAGATTAAAACACTTCGATAAATCAATAGTAATAGTTGGCTAAAACCAAAAAACTCCTGATGTCTAATGGAGAGATGGGTTTGGGCTAGTTTTTTACCGCCTCGGTCTTTTCAGGATCAATTCTAATGCCATCACCGAAAATAATATAGCCAAGGAATGCTACTTACCTTAGCCAAAAGTCACACTTACTAGAGTTGGAGAACAACTGATGAGTTCTGAGAGTGTGAAGTACAATTTTGAGGTGATCTGCATGATCATTCTAGCTTGGGAATAGATAAGAATGTCATCGATGAAGACTATAACAAACATGTATGAGTACTGCTTGAACACGCGATTCATTAAGTCCATGAAAGCTATTGGGGCATTAGTAAGATCAAAGGACATGACTAGAAATTTGAAGTGACCATATCAAGTTCGAAAAGCTATTTTTGGAATGTCACATTCTCTGACTCTGAGCTGATGATAGCTGGAACTAAAGTCTATCTTAGAAAATTAACTGGCGCCCTGAAGTTGGTTAAAAAAGTCATCGATTCTAGGAAGTGGATATTTATTCTTGATGGTAACTTTGTTCAACCAACGGTAGTCAATACACATTCTGAGAGAACCGTCTTTCTTATGCATGAATAAAATTGGTGCGCCCCATGGGGAGAAGCTGGGCCTAATGAATACCTTATCTAAGAGATCCTTTAACTATTCTTTTAATTCTTTAAGTTCGGCTAGAGCCATTCTATATGGAGAAATAAAGATAGGCTGAGTGTCTGGGAGAAGATCTATTCTGAAGTCGATTTCCCTTTCGAGAGGAATCTGGGAAGATCTTCAGGGAACACATCTAGAAATTCCCTGACTACTGAAACTGACAGAAAGGTTAGAGTCTCTAAATTATAGTCTTTTACTCGAATAAGATGGTAAATACATCCCTTGGATATCATCTTTCTCGCTCTAAGGTATGAAATAAGTTGACCCCTGAGCGTTGTAGTACTACCTCTCCATTCTAAGATTTTTTAATTTAGGAACTGGAAATGAACTATTCTATTTCTACAATCAGCTAAAGCCTAGCATAAGTGGAGCCAATCCATGCTAAGAATGACTCAAAATCTATCATCTCTAATTCCACAAGATCAACTAAAGTAACTTTCTGAGATATTATGGCAGGACAATTCCTGTATACCTGCCTGGATATAATGGAAACACCTAATGGGGTAGACACTGAAATGGGATCTATTAAGATTTTGGGGCTGGTTTCAAATTTGATGGCTATATAAGGGGTTACAAAAGAAAGAAAAGCTTCAAAGTCTAATAAAGCATAAACATGTAAATGAAAGACCTATAGCATACCAGTAACTACATTAGGAGAATTTTTCTGTTCTTGTCGGGACTGAAGAGCATACAATTTATTTGGACACTTACCACTGGTAGCACTAGAAGCGGCACCCTGCTGAGTCAGGTGATCAACTGGAACTGATGACCGATGGGACTGGCCCTATTGGTGAAACTCCCTACCTTTTTGAGAAACTACCTGACACTCTCAAATTTGATGGCCTGGCTTGCCACACCCAAAGCACACATCACTGCCAGCTCTACACTTACCCTGATGGTTCCTACCATATTTCTGACATAGAAGATTCGTACGGGCACTATTTTAACTTCCTTGGGACTTAGAGCCCGGAGCCCTATCTGGATTATCATTTTTGAATTGGGCACTGGGGAACTAGCTAAAGAGGATACTGGGGATGAAGATCTCTAACAAAACTGAGGGCGGTTACCACCTTTTGACCTTAGTTGACTGAAATTAAAACTACCATTCTAGCCCTTGTGTTCTGTTTCTCTCTCTTTCTTCTTGGTCTTCTGCTCCTCAATCTATTGAGCATGGACCATCAACCTAGACAATTTTAATTCCCTAATCAACATTGCGGTACTACATTCCTTGACCACACTATTAGATACACCAGACATAAACTTGCTTATCTTGGATCTTTTGTCAGCTACTACATGAGGAGCATATCTGGCTAACTGAGTAAACTTAAGGGAATACTCCTTCACATTCATGCTTCCTATCTCAAGTTAATAAATCCTAACACCTTGGCCTCCCTTAACTCCAATGGAAAGAATTATCTAAGAAGATTGTAGCAAACTCTTCCCATTCTATAGGCCCTGTATCTGCACCCCTATCTTCCTTTCACTGCTTAAACCATGTATGGGCTAAATCCTGCAACAATATGCATCCAATTCAGCACTCTCACTAAATATCACCCCATAATATTTGTTACCTTCTGAACCATATCTAAGAATTCTTGTGGATCCTCTTCAGACTTGGATCCCATGAAGGAAGGAGGTTCATTCGGGTGAAGTCCCGAATCCTAGTTACAGCAGTATTGGCCACTGGTTTAGCCTAAAAAATATTTGTATGTTCATTCTAAGCTGCTACAAAATTGGCTAGATTGGTGAATGCAGCTCTGAATTTTGCATGAGAGACATGCTTATCTAGAGGATCTACCTAAATGGGAGGAGGTGCTGGCTGGTTTCTTAGTCTTCTTCGGTTATTTTTCTTGGGAGGCATGTTCTGTAAATGGAAGGAAGAAATGAATTAGACAGAGAGTTTAACATGAGCATCATGCTCAATCGCACGACGTGAATACAGAAAGAAGGGAAACTTTTCCTAAATGCCTCGTAGCCTCTTGTCCATAAGTGTGGCGTGCTACACACCCATGCATAAGACTCTACTTGAAGCGGCTTTCAGACTTCCTAGGACACTTTAAAAACTTAGGCTCTGATACCAAGTTTATAAAACTCCGAGAGTACACCCTGGGCATCACACGGCGCTTACAGTCCCGAGGGACCACAAGCTAACCCATAAGCTGGTACCTGCTGTGAGTACTGAATAATATAATGATAATGCAGAAGAACAACTATTATGCCATAAGGTTTTAAGTAATGAAAAATAATAAAATCTATAAATGCCAAACTGATAAAATAATCTAATAAGAAGTTTGAATACTGAATAACTGACTATAGTTAAGAAAGCCTTTAAACTGACTGAATATGAGTTGATGGAACAGGCCCCAACTAACTCCAACTGACTACTAAACTGAAAGCATGAAATAAATTATCTATCCTCGAAATTTGAGGACTCACCACTGCTACTACTGAAAGCCTAAGAAGACTAAGCGCGATCCAAGAACTGGACATCTGAACCTATGATATGAAACATCAAAGCATAAGAAAAGTGTATGCGATCAGTACTTTAAATAAACTGGTATGCTAAATGAGGTAGACGAATATGCATGGTTTCATGAACATGAACAAATAATCATCTGAATATATATACGAATAACATAAGATGCTGAATATAATGCATGAAGTCTGTAGATACTGAGAATACAACAAATCTATAAATACTAAGGATGCATAACCAAGCATATAACATGAACTAAATGTAGTCTATAAATTGAAATACTAAAATTTTGATGACTGAATGTCTGATATCTGTATGCTAAGGTTAAGCAACCTAAAACTGAGTTACTGAACTAATTTCTGAATAGAGACTATAACTTGAGACTGTGGGAGGTATCATCTAATCAACATGCCCTAATCTAAGCTAATTCGGGTCCAACCTGTAACTCCAGTTGGAAAGGTACTGATACCATCCCATGGGTACTAACGTTGTCTGTGTGGATCCATTATACTGATGTACTCTATTATCCTAAATGACTAAGGGTGTCAAGTATGAACTGACGGGTGACCCCTACGAGATAGTCAAGCCTAAACTAACGGGTGACTTCTCATATCCTACGCTGTCTATATAGTTTTGGAGCACAAGGACTGCTACTAATGGCTCTAATTATCTGATGGGGAAGCCTTCATCCCTCTACTTCTTGGTGCTAAATCCTACTCCCAACTAAATGACACTGAGTTACTAAACTATTCGGAGTTTAACTGACTGAATGACACTGAGTTACTAAACTGTTTGGAGTTTAACTGACTGATCTTATAATGCTCATAATACATTTTGAAGTTATTCCAAAGATACTGCGATAAGAATAATGTAAACAGCTATGGTGTTCGGGTATTAAAATCCCCAGGACTCAAAAGCAATAATAGAAAAATAATATCAAGCCTAGAGGACATAGCATGAGAACTTTTATCAAGTACTCATTCTTGTAGGCATTTTATCAAACACTTGTAATTCAAAGTTTAATCTAATCATGGGAATGACATGGAACTTGAAGTAACAGCATGAATTCAACATCTATGACACCAAATCATGATTTAATTCAATGAATAATAACATTAAAGTATGTGAAATTTGATTTAAACATAGTGTAGAATCCAAGTTCGTGGAGATTCAAGGTTGGAAACATGATTAAAAATCAAGAGAACTTGAAAAAATCATAATTTTACAAATAAAAATGGATACTTGGACTCCATGGGTGAAAGAAACCGACAGATAAACATTTAACATACCCGGGTTGACGAATTCGTGAGAATTGACGGTGAGTTCTTGAGATTTGATCTTGATTCTTGAAGGTTAGGATTTTGCTAATTGAGAGAATGTTCTTGATTTTGGAAAAAAATTGAATAAAATAATGACTAATGAGGTTATTAGGGATTAAATTTCATGTTTGGGCTGACTGGGGTGAGGAAAAAGGACTTAAAAGCCCCTGGAATTAAAACTCGGAACTGACTGAAAAATCCTAATTTGGCATGATGGCGCGACGTGGCGCTATCACATAGTGTCACTGGAAAATGACAACTAGGACTTGGAAGCTTGGCGCGACGCGGTGGAATCATGGAGCCTTACTAGATGGGAATTTGGCTTTTGGCGTGACACGGTGGAATCGCGTTGCCTCACTGGAAATTGACAATTGTGAACTGGGGTCTATGGCGCGACATGCCATTATCGTGGAGCAACACTAAAATTTGATAATTTCCATTTGGCTGGCCTCCGTGACGCGCTGCAATGCCTGTTGGCACACTGCTTTACAAAAATGGCTCTTACTCTTCACCCGAGTATCTAATTTGGGCGAATTTTATATCGTTGGAAAGATGGATGAATTTCCTACACATTGGTAAGCTCTAAATTGAAAAATACTGAGTATTTAAAAAAAAATTATATAGGATAACTCCTATACTTAACGCTAAACTAAGCTAGGGAAATACGGGGTATTACAAAAATATCCTGGATTCCTGGGTGGAATTGGTGAGTTGTTATCTGAATATAATCCCAGAATAAGAAGTATAGTTGTGAAGTGGAAGTTTCCTAATACTCACCATTATAAGTGCAATTCAGATGGATCTATAAAAGGCTATCCTGGCCCAAGTTCAGTTGTTTTTGGTATTAGAGATTATCATGGTGATTTTGTGTTTGTGGAAACTAGAAGAATTGCTGACACATCTAACTTGATTGCTGAAGTGTTGACAATAAGAATGGGATTAGAACACTGTGTAACTAATAATCTATTTCTAGTTAGTTTGGAAACAGATTCACTATCAGTTCACAGGTTCTTGATTGGACGATGGCAGGTTCCTTGGTGTATTTCCAATGAAATAAGGAGAATTGTTGAGTTGATGAAGGGGAAAGAGGGGGAGTTTGAATACACATTCAGAGAAGGGAATCAAATGATAGATTTTTTAGCTAACCATGTTTTCTCTTTTGCAGGTACTGAGTTAATCAAGTTTTATACTTTTCAGCAATTACCAAGACGAGCTAAGGTCATATTAAAATTGGACAATGATCAAGTTCCGAATCTTAGACTAAAAAAGATACAGAATAAAGACTTCGTTATTGATTAGAAGACATCAAAAAGGATTAAGTCAGGTTAGAGGCAACACTTTTAAATATTTATTAGAGTAATCTATTTTCTAAAATTATCAGTACAAGGGATACAAATATACCAACGAAGGAAAATCACTAATATACGTAAATTGTACCCACAAAGCATTGCAAAAATTACATCATCAGGTACATTTCAACAACAATTAACAGGTAGTAATTAGTGGAGAAAAAATTCAAATATACACACCTGTTGTAGAGACGATTAAGGCCAGACTTCAATTTATAAGTAAATGTTGATGGATTGCTGATTTTACTCTCTTAGGCAGTGGTATTAGCTGCAAAGTAAGCTTAATACGTCAAGACATTAAAATTGATAAGAAATCGATAGTTATTTACAAATTGCACAACAACTGAAAAGGAAAATTACTCATCTTGTTGATTAATACAAGTCAGAATCAGGTTGAGTGAAAGAAGCCTTCACTTGGCCTAATTTCATGATATTTGTAGGAATTTTGAACGTCTTAGATGAAAATGCCCAAATCTCAACTCATTTTTCTGATTTTTAAGATCAACAGCACAAGGAGGTTTTCAATTTCCATCTACAGATAAGGAAGAGCTCAAATCATAGCTTGGGATGACGATGACAACAGAGCGATTTAGCACCCATTTCCTTTTTAGGTTTTTAGCTTTTTGACTTTTCTTTCCATTTTAGAGTTCTCTAGATTTTTTGTTTTGTTTCTTTTGTCTTGGGTTGATCGGATACCTAGTATGAGTATTGGGCCAAACTTTTGTGTATATAATTTAATCTTATTTCTACTATATGATAAAGGGCAATAACCACACACCTCTTCAACATGCCTGCCTGGCATTAAGGAGTATATCTATCATTTAAGCTTCCAAGTTTACCATGTATATCCGCCATTTGAGCTTCCAATTTTACAATTATATACCACCGCCTCATCTATTTTTTGTCTATTCTCATCCCTTTCATCGTTCTTTACACTTCTAGCTACTACTCCACTGCCTCATTCATTGTTTGTCTATTCTCATTCCTTTATCATCTTCACTCTTCTAGCCGCTTCTCCGCATTGTAGTTTTTTAGAGATAAATATCTTCAATTTTCTATGTTCGTCTGTAATTTTATTTTATTCAAAACAATTCTTCATTGAATTTAGGTCAGAACGAAAAACCTTATTCTAAATTAGAAATTAGATTAGTTTTTGGTATTACAAAGTAGATTGGAATAAAATTGAAACAAATACATAGATAAAATTCATCATCTTTTTCTTTTTGTTGCTTTTTGATTAGTGAATTATAGATCTGAAGAAAATTTGACAACGGAGGGAGTACAAAATTTCTTACTTTCTAGAGAGTTTTTGTTTAAGTGCTTAAGGGTTCTCTTTGTTTGGAAAAGGGATTTAATCTTTCTGAACTAAGAAGAAATGAAAAAGAGGAAGTATGTGATTTTTTTTAAATAAAAGTTTAGCTATTGCGCTGTACATTTTTCCAACGTTTCTCCTGATATACATCGATTCACTATATGTTGTAAGAAAATAATGGAGCAGACAAATAACCTATGGTTAACTCTCAAAAGTCAATTAAGATAAGAAAAAGAGCAGCAATATGTTGAGAAAATATGGATTGTAGGGACAAGAAATTACTTACAGTCTATCAAAACAAGATGGAAAAAGGAAAAAAAGATATGTGTAGATGTTGTGGCTTTGTATATATAGGAGGTATAAAGGGACAACAACCCTTTCAATTGTCATTTAAGTAACGACTTGAAAATTATAAATTTCTTCCACTACTTTTATCCTTAATGAGCTCATTTTATTTATACCAAAGATAACAAGTTTACTGATTTAATTTTTCACAATCTATTTGATATATAAACATAATGATATTGCAAAATATTGTAGCATAATGCATTATTTTCAACTATTCTCTCCTATTGTAATACCCCGAACTTTCCTTAAGCCTAATTTCGTCGCTATAAGATTGAGGAATGACTTCCAAAGTGAGTAATGTTTAAATCATGTAGAATTTTTCTAATTTTGACTTTTTATAGTGTGAAAAATTGAATTAGCTTTCCAACGATATAAGATTCACCCAAATTCGATAACCGGGCAAGAAGTTATGGCTAATTGAAATTTCAGTCATAAAACACCGTCATTCAGACCTTTAGCGCGCCGCGGAGAGGAGTAATATCCCAACTGTCAGTTTTCAGTAGCCTAGCGCGATTGTGGCGCATCGCGCTGAAGTTTCAGGTCCCAACCAGTGAGACAACACGATGGCTCCGCATCGTGGTGACCCTCAGATTCCCATTCGTCAATTTCCAGTGAGCCACCGCGATAGTGGCGCGTTGCGGTGACCCATAAAATTGGGCTCCCATTTATATTTTTGGACTTTGTCCAAACCACTTAAATCGTCCAAACACCTGATTTAAGGTCATTACAAGCATCATATACCATTTTTTTTCTCAAAATCCTTCGACCAAAAACCCTAGTTCGTCAAAATTTTCCTCCAAGAAACACAAGATTTCTCCATCAATTCTCCAACTTAAGTCAAAAATCCAAGTTCTTAGTGCAAGAATTCCAAGAACCCTTATTCAATAGTTCTAATAACATCTCACAAGCAAGTTATTCATCCAAGTTTATCAATCTAAGGTATGTGGGGTTTCAACAAGGACAATCCTTTCGTCCTTGTGCCCAAAACTTAATTTTGTTATGAGAGTTATTTGATTTTACATGTTTTCATATGAAATTGAAGTTGAGTTTATACTCTATGTTGCTATTCAAGAGATTATGAGATTTTCATTGTTTTAGAAGTGGAATTACATGAGTATGTTTATATTTTGGTATGTATAGCTGAAATTTCCCGATTTTAAGATGATTATGAATATTTTGTTATCAAGCATGAGTTTGAGATATTGAAATCATGAGATTTATATTATGAGTTATTTTCCAATATCTTGATTAACATGATTGAAAGCTTTTAAGATGATTGTTGAACATGAAGTTTAAATATGAATTTGATGCATTAAAGCTTCATATTTTGAGTCCTAAGTACTATTGATGAATTTATAAGGAGATTATGATTTCAAGTTTGTTGAGAAGTTTGATAAGTGCTTACAAAATCCACACTACTTATGATCTAAAGCAAAGAGAAGCATAATTTGGTCTTCATTATAGACCCTTGAGTTATTTTGAGGTGGATTTCCTAAAAGTTCTGAGCTGAGTATGGGAGTAGTATTTAGCACCGAGTTGGATATGATTCCAAGATCTCATACCCCAGAACGACGTGCCACCGTAGGATTGAGATTTGTGGGCCTGAGGCAGAGATTGTGATCACTAAGTTAAGGTTATACTCCCTGGCAAGAGTATAACGCTTCTCCCCAATGTGAGGCTTCTTTCTTAGGAGGACAAAATGTTGGACTCCATGTCAGCTCACATGGTTTATGTTGGTTAGAAGAAACTCCCAAAAGATGTCCCTTACTCTTAAAATAGTTTTAGTTATTTAAAGTCTTGAGATAAAATGTTTTCCACACAGAATAAGCTTTAAGATTTCTAAAGCTTAAGACAGAGTACTTTCCTGATTTCAGAAACTAAGTGTAGAAGCTCACAATTTATTCAGATATTATTTTACTTAAGATCTCAAATCACAGAGTTACAGTTTTAGCTTTCAGAAATAAAGGTGAGACTTTTTCCACTTAGCCTATATGATTTGAGAATAAGAAGAGAATACAGATCTTAGACCTAAATGTAATGACTCACGAGATTTATACTACATGTTTTACTATTCATGATTTATGAGTTTTAGATTTCAGATTATTCAAGCTATGTGAGTCATTTACATTTAGCATGCATGATTTTATAAATGATGATATTGAGATATTATTTTACTTATTGCATGCACCCCCATATACTCAGTACATCCTCAAAGTATTGATCCACATATATGCCTATGTGCTACATTGTCTCATAATGTAGGTACAAGTTGTAGTATGTGCAGTCAAAATCAGACAGTTGCAGATTCCAGCCAGCAGATGATGAGTCCTCCTATTTCGGGGACTTCAGTTAGATTTATTATTGTTCTTTACTTTCTTATTCTTATGTATTGATTAGTCATAGTTGGGGTCGCGTCATTGCTATCTATAGTCAATATTAGTAGAGGCTTCATAGACATTCAGTAGAGTTAATGTATTCAGTTTCAGTCTTTTTCTTTGTAAAAGCAGAGTTATAATCATGTGAATTCAGTTTTATATTGATCATAAAAGAGTTATCTTTAGCTGATTTTGTTTAAATTTATGTTTTTTATTCAGTTGCTTATGAGTTTGCCAGTAGAAGGGTTAACTTGGGGTCACTTGTGACCCTAAGCACCGTGTGACGTCTCGGGACCCGTCTTCGGGGCGTTACACCTATCCTCTATTTCCTATTAAGGTGAGCAGAACACATTACAAATAACAAATCAAGAACATATTTGTGGTACTTGATCCCTTGCAATCTTGATCCCTTCAATGGAATGCTACTTCAAAATTACAATGACTTTTTAAAATGTTACTCTCAGCAATATTGTAGCCATTCTAACTTGCTGAATAATTTTGGAAGGGATACATATAAGTTGAAGGCTTGCAAACTTCATCCTGCTTTGCAGACTGCTAACTGTAACTGTGTGCTGGATTTTGTGAAAGAGGAGAACTTGCGGAGTTGGCAGATGATTGTCATGGTTCCCACAGGCAGTTCGAGAAAAAGTGTCTGAATTTAAGCTTGAGTTTCAAGAGCTAGAGCACAATACTAAACATTTTCATGCAGGCTTTGAGCTAGGTTTGTTCTCTACTTCTCCTTGTCTCTTCTTCACCCTCAACATGTGTATCGATAAAGCTTATAATTGACCTCTGTTGCACACCTGCCAATATATCCATGTTGTGCATGTCTGCCATGTAAATCTACTAATTTAGGGGCTCCGCTTGGGACGGTTCTATTTGCGTCATGTAGGTTGTGGTGGTGAATTATACTTGTTAAAAATGAAAGACCTTGTAATGACCCAGACATTGAGCAAAAACCTTGCTGATACTCACGGACAGTTGGTTACTTTTGTAGTTTCTGAAGAAAATTCTCAATCAGCAAATCATAATTTTCCGGAGTTGGAGTTGTGTTTGGACATGAATATAAACTAAAATTGCTTTTGAAATTTTGTGAGAGAAGTATGAGTGAAAACAAGTAAAACTTGTTTTCAATTTCCCAAATACAATTCCGAGAAAATCTTAGAAAAATGGGAAGCTCAGTGATGTTTATAAGATCTTATAGTTCTGGCTTCTGGTAGGCAACTTCTTGTTAATGTCCTCTATTTTTATTAGCAAGTTTGCAAT
>NC_061111.1:239275028-239278972 GCF_002878395.1 Capsicum annuum | reverse complement strand
GTCACTAGGGAGTAAGGGTTTCTTACTTATGTACCTAGCATCCCACCTGTGTTTTGTCAATATAGGACTCGTTCCTAAGTTAGGGTGTTACATACAACCCCCCCTTTATGGACTCAGCGTCCTCGTTGAGGTTTGCCCCACCGAATGGGATTTTCCTACACTCAGGACTGAGGTTTTCCCCGCCTTATCGGGATTTGCCTACACTCAGTTTGAACTCTGGCCCACGACGACACAAGAGCGGCTCTGATATCATTCTGTCATGACCCAACCCAAGGCCCTGTCCGCGACAGCAATCCCAAACCATACAGGCCCGAGATACCCCTATCACGTCCCAACCCACTAGTGATATTTTCCGCTCTGGGCCCAGGACCGCACAGCTTTAAAACATGTCACTAGGGAGTAAAGCTCTCTTACTTATATACCCAGTATCCCACCTGTGTTTTACTGATGTGGGACTCCTTCCTAAGTTGGGGTATTACAGTAAAAATTTTGTAGACTAGAGTTAGATGTTTTTTATCTTTATGAACTCATTTCAGTATTGAGTAGTTTGAAATAAAAGTTGACCATGATTCTGTATTGTTTTATATTCAGCATTTTTCCTTCATACTATATGAATGTGTGTATGATTGCCGGATAGAGAAGGGTACTCGGGCATTCACGGTTCGAGATACTCGTCGCTGTCAGGGCCTCGGTTCGGGTTGTGACAGCGACTCTGAGTTTTGATATGTAAATAATCCATTTCGAAATAAATTTTCATTTTTGTCACTTAATAATAAAAACTCCTTCAAACTTTAAAATCAATAATCTTTGTTTTTTTGGTTAAAAAAAGGGTGTGACAAGTGATTGTCTTGTGTAGGTGTTAAGGGTCCTTAGATTTGATATATCTTAGGGTTCTTAGGATTTACATCTTCATTTGTCTAACTGTCTAACTATCTGTCCATTTATCTATTTCAAATCGTGTGTTTTGTGTTTGTGTTCTTGTTGCCATTTGTGCCTCGTTCTAGTGGACTGTTTTATGACGTTTTGTAGCTGTTTTGTGTCCTTTGTGGGCTGCCTTGTATCAAAGGACCACATTTTAGGAAGAAGCCAAATACACTTTGTTAGGCATGTTGATCCAAATTGTGAACTTCAACTCTATCAACAAACTATAAGAACCACATTTTCACTACATAATTCACCCATCCTCTCAAATCTTAATTTGCTATTCCATTCATTGAGAAGTTGCAAAAGATGACTACTCATAAAGCTCACTATTTGATCTTACCATATCCAGGCCAAGGTCATGTCAACCCAATGCTCCATTTCTCCAAATTAGCTCAGTGTTGTATGTATCATTTGGAAGTTTAGACAAAGTAGAAGCTGAGCAACTGGAAGAAATGGCATGGGGTATGAAGAATAGAAACAAGAAGTTCTTGTGGGTAGTTAGATCCAGTGAAGAACCCAAACTTCCCAAGAACTTTTTAGACGAATCAACAAGAGAAAAAGGCTTAGTAGTGTTCTGGTGTCCACAATTACAAGTGTTGGAACATGAATCAATAGGGTGCTTTCTGACGCACTGTGGGTGGAATTTGACTTTGGAAACAATTTGTTTGGGAGTGCCAATGGTGACAATGCCACAATGGTCAGATCAACCCACAAACACAAGGCTTGTGCAGGATGTTTGGGAGGTGGGAGTTAGAAGAGATGTTATTGAAGAATGTATAAAACTAGTGATGGAAGAAGAGAAAGGAAAGGTGATTAGGGAAAATGCAAGGAAATGGAAGGAATTGGCTAGAAATACTGTGGATGAAGGTGGTAGTTCAGATAAAAACATTGAAGAATTTTTTTTCAAGTTGGTGACTATTTCTTAAGTAGGAAATTGAACTATAGAAAAATAAACAAGATGCTACTTTGCATGTTCTATTTTTGAGGTTGAAACTAGCAAATTTTTGCATGAATCTTCCTTTGTTTTCTCCTAACTTATAATGTAATATTTTCTGTTGATAATATGAATTGATGATATGTGATGATATTTAAGTGGTTTATTTGCAATCTGACCTTTAGCTGAACTTCTGAATGTAATTAGTAAAGAGTTAAACTTCTATACGCAAACTCTTTTACTTTATCAGTTTATCCATCAAATAGCTCCAAACTACCATCTAATAACCCGAAAAACAAGGTAGATAACAAGCTACAATATGTCAAAATACATTAATAGTATAAAAACTTGTTAAATTGTCAGTACATATAAATTGAACTCCCGTGATAAAACATATGTGTCATTCGGCTTAAATTTTGTGAAAACAACGATGAACAAATAATATTATATTGGATTGGATCTTCGAAATTCAAAACTAAACCCTGATGTCACTTGATGCAAGATAAGATATTGATACATTAAGTGGGAGATTTTTTAGGACACCAAAAAGTTATCAATACCATGATTTAAAAAAAATCACTTATGTTTTAGATTTTTAAAGAAAAATATAACCAACCATGTATTAATATTGTGCATCTCTTCTTAATATAATCAAGCTCTCACTCTACCCCTCCAATACCTTTCTGTTTTTGATGCTTGATTGTTTAAAATGTAGTGAATATTAAATTTAAGAAAATTAACTTTTCTAGGGAAAACAGATCAAATAAGTTCCATAAAGTGACAGTTGCTCTCTTCTCAACCCAATCCATCTCCCACCCTGATCACCCACCCCCACTCCTATCTACATGGTATTTTCCTAGACTACTTATCGAATACTTTTCGCAAAAAATATTCTTCATACCACACACATCCTAATTCTCTTATTTCAGATTTTTTTTCTTTTAATAATCGTGGTGTCCACGACAATTTACGGTACCTTAACTAATTTTACGGGATATATGTCGCCTTTCACCAGCAGCATGTACAAATAACTCTATCCATCAAAACTAAAATAGATGAGAAGAAACAACTTAATATTTTGTCTCTATTGAATTTGAGCCTAATTACCCTCCTTCAGATTTTATGGATAAAAATTAAAAAGAAGACTCATAATATTAACTCCATTGCTCAACACTGCAAGTAGAGTTCTAAGTTCCAACTCCCAAAACCTCATGCAAATAAATAATGGCTAATCATACGCCTAATGTAATGACAAAAATTTTATAGGAAAGAGAAAAAACTGAGACTGAATTAAAATACAGCACAACCAAGGGCTTATATGGATCAGTAACAACATATTGAATATAATTCCACAAGTAAATTTTAAAAATGTAAAGTGTAAACAAAATGGTGTTTCCGAAAGACCATCAGCTCAAAAGCAGCAAATTAAAGCAACGGTATATGTATCACAACTAGGGGTGGGCGTTCGGTCGATTCGATCTGATTGTTTAATATCGGTTCGGTTTATCGGTTTTAGGATTGACAAAAATGACATCCATAACCAAACCGAAATAAATTCGGCTTGGTTCGATTTTTACAAATTCGGTTCGATTATTTCAAATTTTTATCTCGGTTTGAAATATTAAAGTAGTTAGCCTCTCTTTTTCATAACTGAACATTTAAAATTGATGGATTTCTTTAGAAAAAATATTTTTTTCAAACCAGTTTTTCATTCCCAAATATAAATAATTATAAATAACTCAACATGGATGAAACGAAATGAAATAATCATAAGCTTAACATAATACATAACGTCATTAATCATTACATATAATATAACCTTGCATAAATAGTCTACAAAACAACACAAAACTCATAAAAATAGTCCATGAAACAACATACTTTCTGCATAATTAGTCCATAAAACAATCCAAAGTCACCAAAATAGTCCATAAAATATTTGAGTCACTAAAATAATCCATAAACATCCTGCGGCGTATGCGAATTTGGTGTTAAATGTTAATTGTGAATGTGAATTACTAAATATTATATATATATATATATATATATATATATATATATATATATATATATATATAATATTATA
>NC_061111.1:239256074-239274928 GCF_002878395.1 Capsicum annuum | reverse complement strand
ATTTATAAAATTTTGATTTTTCGGTTTAAACCAATTTTTTTTTAAACCGAAAACTGAACCGAAAAACCGAAATTCTAAAATTACAAACCGAATTCAATCCGAAAAACTGAAAAATCGAAACCAAAATTAAATTTCGATTTGGTTTTTCGGTTTTTTCGGTTTAAACCAAAATATGCCCACCCCTAATCACAATTTTCAAATACTTTCCATCTCAACAATTTTTATCATCGAAGCACAGATTATGAAATCAAGACTAAAGCACAAATTGAAGAGGAAAAAAGTGAAACAGAATCATACTAATATTGAATTCACAAAAATTTTAATAGCTCAATTGATTGTCCACAAACTTTTTGGCAAGGTTCCATTCCCCTACTTAAAAGCCCCAAAATTTGGAAAAAGGAATAATTGAATTCACGAACAAATATAATAATAATTGAGTAGCTCAAATCATAACAGTAGAAAAGAATAGTGTCCCTTTCCTGGACAAAATAATATTTACAACAATGTCCCAAATAGAATATTTTTTTGTAATAATCAAAACTTCATCGAAGTTTCAATCCTTCTGAAAGGTTCACTAGAGATCAAATTATTTCAAGTGTAGAAAGTTTGACTCATTTTATAATTATTTCAGCACAACTTTAGGACAAAGGACTAACTAAATTTATATTATTGTGTATTCCTCACTCTACCTTCAATTTCTTTTCCCCACATGCTTGAACTTTTCTTCCCTAAGTTGACTCTAACTCGTGTTTCTTGTGTTAGAATTTACCCTGAATTTTCTACTTTACCTAATTTTTTATTATAATTAGAATTACATTTTTTGATGGAAAGGATTTCCTTATTAGAAAAGATTTCTAACGAGGAAGAAGCCAAGACACTTTGTTAGGCATGTTGATCCAAATTGCACATTTCAACTCTATCAACAAACTATAAGAACCACTTTATATGTGCTGAGAACCAAATTAAATAAGACGAGTAGTGGGGTTCTGAGCTAAAACTTCGCTGAAATTTAGAAATCGTAAAAGTAGGTTTCAGTACTGAACCAAAAGATTACTTGGTTAGTTTGTTCGCTCTCATATATAGGAGCCGTTTGGTTAGAAAACTAGTTATTCTGGAATTAGCTATATTTCGAAATTAGTTATTCACCCTTAAGAAGTGATAAAAATAGTACTACAATTCCGAAATGAGTTATCTCATACATTCTATTCCAACCAAACATGGGATAAGCTCATCCTAAAATTATTCTCGGGATTAGTTATCCCTTATCCTCCTACGAAACGACCCTACAAGTCATCCCAGGATAATTAATCAAGGATTAGCTATCTCGAGATTAATTATCCCACCATGTATATGGAATAACCTATCCCATCACTAAGGTATAAATGGTGGGATGAATAATTCGCTGACTAACTAATTTACCTTCAATCAAAGGTAGAATAAAATAATCTTATATTTTATTCCGAGACAATTATACCTTATATCTCACACCATGCGACCCCTAATAGATTTCTTAATACAGATATAAAATTTATGTGAAAGTCAATGAGTTTCCGAGATCCCCTCCCGGCTACCTAGATCCTCCCCTGAGCATGAGTAATATCGTTATCCCTAACCAGCCTATATTATGACAAAAAAAAAAAAAAGGAATGGATCACATTGGCATCACTCATTGCACAGGACTCTCGATAATTTTCTTAAGTCATTGCACATGTTGGCAATGTCTGTGTCAGCTTGATCAATGGATCACTTGGTGTACTTTACGTTGCGTGCATTAATTTTTTTCAGGTAGGTGACTTCATTTTTATGATTTATGAATACTTTATATGTAGTTAAAAGTTCAACCAGACTTCTAAAATGAAAATGAGCACATGTGAGGGACCCACTTTTGCCCATTTTTCCCCATGAACTGAACAAGCGAGATCCAGGGTGAAATGGGTGAAACGACAGGAATTGCGGATTTTTATAATTTTTGGTGGGCGTTAGTCCACGGTTCGGGAGGTGGCCCAGGCTCCCGATAAGATTTTGGTGAAACTTCTCGGGCTGTTCTCCGACGACCTATTGAGTAGATCTGATTGCTTTGACGAGGCCAATAAAGTCATTTTTCAAGTCAAACGGACGGGCGAAACGGATAACATTAATTTCATATGTCATTGCACATGTTGCAACACAAATTAAAAGAACAATTTAGGAAGAAGCCAAATACACTTTGTTAGGCATGTTGATCCAAAATTTTGCACTTCAACTCTATCAACAAACTATAAGAAGCACATTGTTCACCACATCACTTACCCATCCTCTCTCAAATCTTAATTTGCTATTCCATTCATTACGAAGTTGCAAAAGAAATGACTGCTCACAAGGCTCACTGCTTGATTTTGCCATGTCCACTCCAAGGTCGTATCAACCCAATGCTCCAATTCTGCAAACGTTTACAATCCAAAGGTGTCAAAATAACTATAGCACCAACAAAATTCTTCTTGAAAAATATGCAAGAATTGCCAACTTCTGTGTCAATCAAGGCCATCTCCGATGGCTATGATGATGGTGGCCACGAATCTTTCGTAGCTTACACAGAACGATTCAAAGAAGTTGGCTCGGATAGTCTGTCTCAGCTTATTGAAAAATTGACAAACTTTGAATGCCCTGTGAATTGCCTAGTATATGATCCATTCCTTCCTTGGGCTGTTGAAGTGCCAAAGAATTTTGGATTAGTTATTGCTGCATTTTTCACACAATCTTGTGCAGTGGATAACATTTATTACCATGTACATAAAGGGGTACTAAAACTTACTCCTACTCACGTTCATCAAGAAATCGTAATTCCTGGATTTTCATGTCCAGTTGAACACTCTGATTTACCTACTTTTGTTATTCATATTGAAGCAGAAAGAATACTTGAAATGTTGGTGAATCAATTCTCAAATCTTCACAAAGTTGATTGGGTCCTAATCAACAGCTTCAATGAGTTGGAGAATGAGGTAATTAAGATACTCTCTATGTTATAATTTAGATGTCTTTACTTTCCATTGTAGTTCGTTTCAAACATATAAACTGACAGCATATATTCATGAAGGTTATTGTAGTTTACATAGCTACAAAGTATTATTTTCTCACGATTGAATTGGTGTTCAATGCACATGGAAGTTAATTTGTTGCATGTATAGTCAAACCTCTCTACAGTAACAACGTTTGTGCGAGAATTTCACGGCTACTATAGAGAGGTGTTATTACATATGTATACTGACATTTGACGCTTAAATCTCATTTAGCTATTATGAACAAAACTATGCAAAATTAGAAAGGCATGAATATAAAATGACAAACATTCATAGTTTTTTCCTCGTGAAAAGTTATGAATAACGGATATGCACCATTTAAATACATTTTTTTCTCTAAATTAGATACTTATCCTTAAAATTTAAATATTTTGATATTTGTTTTTGTATATACTAATTTGTTACAAAATATTATTACATAATATTTGAGTATGTTGTTACAGAGAGGTAATTTTACAAAGAGCTAAACACCATTGTCGTTATAGGTAGAGAATATTGTTATATAAAAGTAAAATATAACATTAATTTAAATTGTTGCATGAAATTTTATTCTGTTTGTTGTTTAACATGTAGGTAACTGATTGGATGGACAAGATTTATCCTATCAAGACAATTGGACCAACAATACCATCAATGTACTTAGACAAGAGGCTACGTGATGACAAAGAGTATGACCTTAGTGTATTCAAACCAATGACAAATGAAAGCTTAAACTGGTTAAACCATCAGCCAATTAGCTAAGTGGTGTATGTGTCATTTGGAAGTTTAGCCAATGTAAAAGCTGAGCAAATGGAAGAACTAGCATGGGGTTTGAAGAATAGCAACAAGAACTTCTTGTGGGTAGTTAGATCCAGTGAAGAATCCAAACTTCCCAAGAACTTTTTAGAGGAAATAAAATTAGCAAGTGAGAGTAAAGGCTTAGTGGTGTCATGGTGTCCACAATTACAAGTTTTGGAACATGAATGAATTGGGTGTTTTCTGACACATTGTGGGTGGAATTCGACTTTGGAAGCCATTAGTTTGGGAGTGCCAATGGTGACAATGCCACAATGGACAGATCAACCAACAAATGCAAAGTTTGTGCAGGATGTTTGGGAAATGGGAGTTAGAACCAAACAAGATGGCAAAGGGATAGTTAGAAGAGAAGTTATTGAAGAATGTTTAAAACTAGTGATGGAAGAAGAGAAAGGAAAGGTGATTAGGGAAAATGCAAAAAAATGGAAGGCATTGGCCAGAAATGCTGTGGATGAAGGTGGAAGTTCAGATAAAAACATTGAAGAATTTGTTTCCAAATTGGTGACTATTTCTTAAATAGGAAATTGAACCATAGCAAAATAAACAAGAAGCTACTTTGCATGTTGCAAGTTCTATTTTTCAGGTTGAGAGTAGCAAATTTTGAACTGAATCTTTCTTTATGTACTCCTTAGCTGATAATGTAACATTAACAAGCTATAATTGTAGTAGTGTCTATTGATAATATGCTTTGATGTTATGTGATTATCAATGGATCATTTCCTGCTTAGTTAATAGTTAACTGAACTGATCTATGAATGGTTTATTTGCAATCTGACCTTTAGCTGAACTTTTGAATGTAATTAGTGTAAGAATTTAATTCCTAATCTCCTATACAATTTAATTCCTAATCTCCTATACATTGACCTTTTACGTACTTTATCAGTTCATCTATCAGATAGCTTCAGATAACAGTCTAATAACCTTAAAAACAAAGTGGAGAACATGCTACAATAGGTCAAAATACAATTACAGTTTAAAAACTTGTTAAAATGTCTGTATATATAAGTTGAACTCTTATAATGTAATTGATTAAGAGTTTTAACTCCTGTATATACTGACCTTTTTACTTCAGTACAAGGAAGGCATCCTATTCTCAAGTGATTGATATGATTTGATCCCTTATAATATTCTTTGTAATTAAGTTGATTAGGATTTCACTACAATTAGCATCTTCTATTTTTGGTATGATATCCTTCTTGTATAAATACTAAAACAATGTGAATAATACACGGTGAAAATTCAGCCATGTAAATCTTGCATGGTATCGGAGCTGCTCGCGTTACAACAACTCTAATTTTTTTTGTCAAATTCTGAGTCCTCCAGTTCTATCTTTCCTTCACACATGAAGCAAACCACTAAGTCTTCCGTTGCACCAACTATGACCATTACTACTTCAATTAACCTTCCAGCAGCGTCGTTGTTAACATCGTCTGCTACTATTCATCTCTCAACAGCTCCCACCATTCCATCTGTTGTTTCTGTACTTCCATGCCTTCCTTCTGTTCCTAATGCCAACTCCACTATTATAACTTCCATAACACTCACAAACACCAGTTTACCAGAAAATGACCAGGAACTTATATCTATTTACACAAACACTCAAGCTCCCGTGAAACTATCTTCATCCAATTACCAACTTTGGTATTCTCAATGATGTTCTATATTGATTGGATATAATTTCATCGCTTATGTTGTTTCTACTTCTATCAAACTACAACTAAACTCTTTTTATTGGGTCCGACAAGACCAATTGCTCTGAAGTGCACTTGTAGCCTTTCTCACTTTAGAAGTGGCAGTGTATATGCTTTCAGATGAAACCTCCTAAGATTTGTGGATGAGTTTCCAAAATTTGTATGCCCGACCCTCGCGTGCTCGTCTCCTTACACTCAAGGAGTCTTTGACACGAGTGAACAAAGGTACTAAATTTATGGCTTCGTACCTTCAACAAGTAAAGCAGCTTGTTACAACTTTGAATGTTGTTGGAGCAAATCTAACAATGGATGATGTTACCATTCATGTTCTTAATGGAATCCTCTCTGAGTATACAATGATATCTGTTGCACTTCGTGCGCTAGAAACTCCTTACTCTTTTGATGAACTCCATGAAAATCTTTGTGATCATGAGAGCAGCGTTGCTCATGAAACTTCTTCCAATTTTTGTCCAATAACAGCAAATTATACTTCTCACAATGGTGGATCAAACAAACACACCAATCATCAAAGAATCATAGAGATGGTTTTAGTGTGATCTGTCAATATTGTGACAAGGCTGGACATACAATGAAGCAATGCTGGAAGTTATTTCCTTGGTCTAATCCATCTTCTATTGGTGGCTCGAAACACAAGGGCTCCTTCAAGAGCAAATTTTGCTCAAATCACCAACCAAAATAATCCTAATTGATTGGTAGACTTTGGTGCATCTCACTATGTGACTACAGATCTTTAAAATCTGTCAATTTATTTCAACTATAATGGCAGTGAAGATGTGATTTTGGGTGATGGTAAAAAATTGGTTGTGATACATTATGGCTCTACTTCCTTACCTTCTCATTCAAGGACTTTATACCTTAATAATGTTCTTTGATCCCTCGAATGAAAAAAAAATCTTATTTTTTCTTATCAATTATGCTCATCAAATAATGTTACTGTTAAATTCTCACCTTTCTTATTTGTTGTGAAGGATTACTACATGGGGAAGCCTATGGTATTGGGAAACCTAAGGACGGCATTTATGAGTGGACATCATTTCTTCCTACAAAATCTACTTTTTCTACACTAACTATCAATTCTAGGAAATTTTTCATTGTTTCACAATGACATTGTCGTCTTGGTCACCCCTCGTCTCTTATACTGCATCGTACTTTACAGCTGGTTGATATACCTATTCAAATAAATCCTTCTAAGTTTTTTGCAATTCTTGTAAGTGCAATAAAATGCACAAGACTCCTTTTCAAGTTTCTTCAATAAAATTAACGCGTCTTTTAGAATTTATTTATTCTAATGTATGGGGATTTTCACCTTTATATTTTGTCGATGACTTTAAATACTATCTCATTTTTGTGTATCATTATACCAAATATGTTTGGCTCTATCCTACGAAAAGAAAATCTGAAGTTGCGCATATTTTTCTAAAATTTAAAGCCATTGTAGAGAAATTCTTTAATCATTCTATAGTTTCATTTTACTCAGACAATGGTGGTGACTTTATCAGTTTAAAAGATTTCTTTGCTTCTCATGGAATCTCTCATTTTTTGACTCATCCCCACTATCCTAAACACAATGGCATAGTCGAAAGATGACATGGGTATATTGTTGAAATAGGTATCACTCTTCTTCACATTTCTAATCTTCCATTATCATTTTGGTCATATGTTTTTCAAACTGCTGTATATTTGATAAATAGAATGTCCACTCCTTTATTGAATAATGATTCACCATATCTTTGAATTTTTGGATCTTTCAAATTATAAGAAGCTTCGTGTTTTCGGTTGTCTATGTTAACCTTGGTTGAGACCATATGCACAAACAAAATACAACCTCATTCATCTCCATGTGTCTTCCTTGGGTATTATTTAAAGCAATGTGCATATAAATGTTATGATCCAGCCACTTCGAAACTTTTTATTTCAAGACATGAAAATTTTGTGGAGCATGGGTTTCCCTTTAAAACCATCCAACTCAGTGATGTTAGGGTGTTTGATGCTATTGTTGACCAGTGGACCCCTCATTTCATTGTTCCATACTCACCCATTTCTAACCAACCAACTTGTTTTTCTCCAACTACTAGATGATTCTTTTCTTTTGGTACAAATTTGGTCAATTGTGAATGTCCTTCCCTTGGTCCAACCATTCCAGTGGCTTCAAATGTCAGTATTCCATCATCAAATTAGTCATTGAGATCATCAATACATGTTTTAGGTATGAGCTCCTCACCTAATTCATCTCCAACTTTATTATCTTATAATCATGATAGAGAATTACCAAGAAACACTCATCCCATGATCACCTAAGCAAAGAATAATATGGATAAGCCAACAAAAAAGTTATGCATGCATACCACTCTTTCTGAAACGAAAAACAACTCTCCCATTCTAGCTAATGACAACCTATCTAAAGTCCCTGCCTATATGTCCAGCATCAAATCTAAGCAACAATCTGTGTCAAGAGCACTAAATGATCTTGAATGGAAAGCAGTCATAGAAGAATAAATTCATGCATTACAGAAACAAGGCACATGGAAGCTCGTTCCCTCTATTGCAAAGCAAAAAATAGTAGGCTCTAAATGAATTTTTTGAGTCAAGCTTAATTGTGATGGGAAATTTAACAAATATAAAGCACGTCTTATCGCTCATGGATTTATACATGAATAGCATTTATTATATTGAGACATTTCTTCAGTTGCTAAGTACACTACAGTTCGAGTTATTTTAACTGTAGCAGTTACAAGAGATTGGTCATTGCGACAATTAAATGTTAATAATGACTTCTTGCATGGTCAACTAACGAAGGAGGTTTATATGGCTCAACCTAAAGGTTTTGTTGACCAAACAAGGCCTAAACATGTCTGCAAACTCAAGAAGGCAATTTATGGGCTTAAACAAGCACCACAGGCTTGGTACTTAGAACTACGGATATATCTTCTAACTTTGGGATTTCAAATTTCGCATGATGATCACTGTCTCTTCATTTACAATAAGTTGGGAATCACTATTTACTTGGCCGTCTATGTTGATGACTTGATTGTTACTGGGAGTAATCCTAAAGTTGTCGATAAGTTTATTTTAAGACTTGATCAATGCTTCTCTATCAAAGATTTGGGCTCTCTTAATAATTTCCTTTAGTGTTCAAGTTGTGAGAACTTCTGATGAGTCTTTCTATCTCAGAAGAAGTATGTTAATGACATAATTGACAAGATACAAATAGCTGGTGTGAAAGTAGTCGATACTCCCATGCCTACTGGAAATTCATTATGCTTGGAGGACAGTGCACATCTTGATGATTTTAAGCTTTATCGTACTATAGTTGGTAGCTTACAGTATTTGGCATTAATAAGACGGTACAGTTGTTGTCGTGAATAGTCTAGCACAATTCTCCCATCGTCTGACTGAAAATCATTGGTCTGCAGTCAACCATATGGTTTGCTACATAGGCAGAACGGTGAACTATGGTCTCTTTCTGTATTGTAAGTCTCTACTTGATCTTCAGGCCTTTTCAGACGCACATTGGGCAGGAAATAAGGATGACCGCTCTTCCACCAGTGTTTTTTTGTATATCTTGATAAAAATCTAGTCTCTTGGAGATCAAAGAAATAACGGAGTGTAGCTAGATCATCGAGTGAAGCAGAATATTTCTTGTTGCTTCTGCTACTGTTAAAATTCAGTGGATTCATAACTTGCTTTGTGAGATTGCTATTTCATTACCAAGGCAGCTAGTTGTCTACTGTGATAATTTAGGTTCCACATATCTCGCTACCAATCAGGCCTTTTATTTGCGGATGAAGCATCTCGAAGTTGATTATCATTTTGTTTGCACTATGGTTCAAAATGGCCAGCTTCACATTTCTCATATTTTTGGAAAAGATCAACTTGTGGATTTACTTACAAAAGTTCTCACTAGTTCTATATTTGCAAATCTTTGGTGCAAGATTGGCGTTTCTGGTCGATCTCCATCTTGAGGGGGCACATAAGGAAGGCATCCTAAGTGATTGATATGACTTGATTATAATTTGATATGATCTGTTCCCTTATAATATTCTTGTAATTAAGTTGATTAGGATTTCACTACAACTATCATCTTCTATTTTTTGGTAGGATATCTCTTACCTTCTTGTATAAATACTAAAACAATATGTGAATAATACATAATGAAAAATCAACCATCTTCTAAATCTTTCATTCAGTTCATTTATCATATAGCTCCAGATTACCATCTAATAACCTGAAAAAACAAGACAGATAACATGCTACAATAGGTCAAAATACATTAATAGCATAAAAACTCATTAAACTATCAATATATATATAAGTTGAACCCTTATAATGAAATGCTTGTGTAATTCGGCTTAGATTTTGTAAAAACGATAATGAGCAAATAATATTATATTGGGTTGGGTCATCGAAATTCAGATTTAGATCCTGATGTCACTTGATGCAAGATAAGATATAGATACATTAAGTGGGAGATTTTTTAGAAGACCAAAAAAGTTATTAAAACCATGATTATTACAAAAAGGATCATTTATGTTATAGACTTTTATAGAAAAATATAATCAACCATATTTTAATATTGTGCATTTCTCCTTAATTAGGCTCTCACTGTACCCTCCAATACCTCTCTGTTTTTTATGCTTGATTGTTCAAAATATTGTGAATATTTTTTTAAAAATAAATTTCTTAAAAATTAGAAAAATTAACTTTCCTACGAAAAACATAGCCGAACAAGTTTCATAAGTGATATTTGCCACCTTCTTAACCCCAATCCACCCCCCACTCAGATCATCCACTCCACTCCTATCCACATGGAATTTTTCTAGACTACTTACCAAATACTTTTCACAAAAAATATTCTTTTTCATACCATACATGCCCTAATTATCCTACTTCATAATTTTATTTTTTTAATAATATATCGTTGTGTCCACACCAATTTACGGCAGCTCAACTAATTTCTCAAGATATATGTCACCTTCCACCAGCAACATGTATAAGTAACTCTATTTACTAAGACTAGAACGGATGGAAAGAAACCACTTAATATTTTGTCTCTATTGAATTGGAACCTAGTTACCCTCCTTCGGATTTTAAGGATAAAAAAAAAAGAAACAAAAAATTGAGATTGAATTTAAAATACAACATAACCAAGGGCTTATATGGATCAACAACATACCCAGTGAAATAAAGACCATCAGCTCAAGAGCAACAAATTAAGCAATTGTATGTGTATCACAGCTATCAAATTATTGAGTACAAATCAAATACTTTTCATTTCAACAATTTTATCATCGAAGCACAGATTATGGATTCAAGACTAAAGCACAAATTGAAGAGGAAAAAAGCGAAACAAAATCATATTAATATTGAATTCACAAAAATCTTATTATCTCAGTTGATTGTCGACAAAATTTTTGGCGAGGTTCCATTCCCCAACTTATAAGCTCCAAAGTTTGAAAAAAAATTCACGAAAAAATAATAATAATAATTGAGTAGCTCAAATTATAATGGTAGACAGAAAAATGTTCCTTTTAATGAACAAAATAATATTTACAATATCTTGTTTTCAACACTGCTATATATTATTTTGATAATGAGCGGCGTACAACAAGGAACCAGGTCCCTCGATCTTCAAGGCTAAAGTATAGCTGGCACGCGCCTGCACAGTTTTGTAATCTAATGTAATAAACTGCACAGGTGCTGCTTGTACTATTTAGGACACCTGGTTCAATTGCATTTTAACCCTAATCATTACTCTACTATAAACAGTAAAGGATGTTTCTCAATTGATAGCTTTTGCAAAATCAAAAAGCTAAAAGTGAAAGAAGCAAAAACCCATCATCCAGCATTGCTCAAGTTATTATTTCCTTTATGTGATTAAATAGAGAGTGTTGTTGAGTCAAGCTTGAGTCTGTAACTGAAATACTCATTCTATAAGAGTAATATTCTTTTGTTTTTGCTTTGAGAGTGCTTAGGTAGAGTTTCCTGAGCTTGAAACTGGTTAGAGTTATCAGTGTTGAGGTATTCTTGGCAGAGTTGTCAAGGTGAGGTTGTAGTAGAGTTACTACAAGAAGGAGGAGCCTAGAGTTAGGTTTAAGTTTAAGTTTGTGATCAAGAGATTGATTATATTGAAATTTTGAGATCTTATGAGGGTGAACCGTGATTTTTTCTCTCTTGAGCAAGGAGTTTTCTACGCTAAATCTTGTGTTCTTTAAGTTTTCTGCATTGTTTTGTGTTCCTGTTTAATTTACTATCTTATTGCCTGTAATTGATCTTGAGGGGCCTGATCACTCGCTATGTGGTGCAACCCCCAAGGTTTCAACAATTAGTATCAGTGCCAGAATAATCTAAAAGGTTCACACCTAGAGTGATTTGGTTAACATGTCTTGTCCACCTAACCTAGAGAAAGGACAATCTACCATTTGGCCACCTAAATTTAATGCGCAGTATTATGGGTGGTGTAAAACTAGGATGTTTGACTTCATTATGGCTGAGGATAGTGAGCTGATGGATATTATTCTTGACGATCCTCATTTTCCTATTTTAAAAGTCCAAGAAGGAGAAGTTACAAGAATGGTTGTCAAAAGTAAAGAACGTTCAGAAAAACTACAAGGCCAAGAAACTATTAGTTTGTAGCATAGGACCTGATGAGTACAACAGAATATTTTCCTATAAAATTTTCAAAGAGATCTGGGATTGCATGTGGACTACTCATGAAGGTACCACTGATGTGAAGGATTCAAAAGTAGACATGCTGATTACTCTATATGAAACCTTCACATGAAATAAAGAGAAATAATACAAGAAATGCATACAAGATTCACTTCTATCACAAATGGCTTCGCAACTTGGGAGAAGTGATTCCATTGTATAAGAAAATGAGAAAGATTCTTGGTGTTCTTCCGAAGTCCTGGGAAAGCAAAGTGGATGCTATAACTAAGGCGAGAAACCTGGAGGCCCTTACTATGGATAAACTGATTGGAAATCTAAAAACCCATGAACTCAAGAAGCAGCAAGGGCTAGAGAAAAATGAAGCAAAATGGGAAAAATTCTTAGCATTGAAGGCTTCAAAACATAATTCAGCAAAAGAGGACACTGATGTTGCCTATTTTCCAAACAAGATTGTTAGAGACATGAAGAAGAGTGGTCAGTTCCAAATAAGAGAAAGCAGCAGTAAAAAGGGAAGCAATGGTGAGGTGTGTCACAAATGTGAAAGTCCTAAGAATTTCATTAAGGACTATCCAATGTACAAAATGGATTACTAGGAGTATCTCAAGACTAAAGGTGACAAAGGAAAGAACGGGGATCAAGTCCCTAAAAATGAAGAAGGAAGGTTGCAGCTAATTATGCCGTAAAGCAACAAGCTATGGAAGTATGGGGAGATTCTTCCAGTGATTTTGATGAAGATGAGAAGTCTGGAGATGTGTCTATGCTAGTTGTGGAAGATAATCCAGTTATATATGATTCCTTGTTTTCCTTCATGGAAAATACAAAAGATGAAGAAGAAAATGAGGTAACTCTTTCATACATTAAGAAAAACGTAGCTAACTACCTAGCTAGGAAGATAAAAAAGTTGCAAGTGTGTTGATTGACTATGTATGTGAACTGACTGCTGAGAAAAATAATTTAAAGGAGAAAGTTGAAAATCAAGAACTTGAATTGATTGCTATGACTCTCCAAATATATAAAACTGAAGAAATAGTCACTAAATTGAAATTAAAAAATTTGAGCTTTGTGAGTCAACTTGAAAGAGTAAATGATTCAAATGGTAAAAGGAAGAAAGAAGCTTCAAGGCTTCAGATTGAACTTGAAGAAAAATTGAGGGAGTTTCAAAAGCATTTTGTCTACACTTTTCTACTATATAGAAGAGCCAATGAAGGGACGATCAAGGGTAGAAATGTAATTTCATATATAATAATATCTCTGCCACGTACTAAACCTAGAAATCTTTAGACACTCTTTATATTGCTTCAATAGAGCATTTGTATCACTTTTCTCATTCAAAAAATTCTCACTTCTCTCCACGCTTTCAACTAATTTCAAATTCAGCTATGCTCAACCAGTTTAACGGAAGTATACCCTCAGAATACGGGGATATTCCAACATTTCAAGACCTTCTCTAATAAGTTAACTGGTGTGATACCACCAAGTTTAGGAAAGCTAACCTCGCTTTTGTGGTTAATGCTTTCTAACAATTCACTGACCAGTGGCATCCCACATGAGTTGGAAAATTGCAGCAGCTTATTGTGGTTGAATCTTGCAAACAATCAACTTTCAGGGCCAATTTCACCTCAGTTAGCAAGAATTGGCTCTGGATCGGGGGAGTGCTTTGCTATGAAGAGGTGGATACCAGCTGATTATTCTCCATTAAGCTTTGTATATCAATTGTAGAAGCCTATGGGATAAATTGCTCAAGGGGTATGGTTTATTTCAAGTATGTGAATTTTTCTACCTTTCTTTTCAATTGAAAATAAAAGTCATATTATTTCACTTCGTATAACTTGAAGTTTATTTTCCTAAAGAGATCACCTTCCAAGCTTTGTGAAAAGATTTCTTAGTCCTTCAATAACTTTTTGTTATCATTTTCTCCAATTTATTCACCGTTTCACAAACCTTATTTATTTCTTAGTCTTTGAGCTTATGCTTTTTCTTAATACCGGAATATTTAAGGATGCGACATACAAAAGCAGAAAATATATAAAGTGTGTTGAGTTACCTCTAACTCATCATGAGTTATACAAGTAGATTGTTATAGATCCTCCCCGTGATGTATTGTTCTATGGTCTACCAAACACTGGGAAAACTATGCATGTAAAGGTTGTAGCAAATCATACCATTGCAGCCTTAATAAGGGTTGTTTCCTCAGAATATGTTTAGAAGTACTTGGAGAGGTATGCTTAAAGTCTTATTTTCAGTTTAAAGTGTCTATATCTCATAAAAAGAGATAAACGGAAGAACATGTCTAAATATGTATGTTTGCTTTTACCACCATAAACTTATATGTCTTTTATAGTAAGTATTCTTACATGGAAATTGCAATATGGAGGTGTGTTTGATGATGCAGTTCTAAAATTTTACTGCTCTCTCTGATGAATAAGGATCGTAAAAAAAGTTATATGCACTCACCAAGTAATGATGGTATATAATCGATCTATGATGATACAATAATTTTTGAAGTACGTTTGAAAACTTCAAGAATTGCAGGTTTCTTAAAACTTTATCCTATAGCTGGGCCGATAGAAAGTTTTTGATGTGACAAGCCCGATAAGGTTACACTTCTCAACAGTAAATTTTTTTATAAGAAGATTAGACAACAGTTTACAGAGGGTCCAAGAATTGATAAATAGATCAAGACCTTCTTCGATTTTCATAGTTTCCTACTCCCTTCTAATTGTGATTCCCAAACTACTTTGCAGATTGTAATAGTCAACACATCTGCTACACTTTTTG
Organism: Capsicum annuum; assembly: GCF_002878395.1. Lineage (NCBI taxonomy): Eukaryota > Viridiplantae > Streptophyta > Magnoliopsida > Solanales > Solanaceae > Capsicum > Capsicum annuum. Next base: position 239,259,918 of record NC_061111.1, on the reverse strand, counting down.
AATCTGTCAACGTCCTCTGCCTCCAACAACAGGGCCTCCATCAATAATAACAACTGCCTCCACCAAAAGGGAATTGTAAGTTGAAACTATATCTAGCCATTAATACCATCACCGAATTCCGAAGTGTTGTCACATGCCGCATATCTGTTGAATTTCCTTCTTTCAGTTTTGATCTGGTGTACTTGCAACACATCGATTGAAATTCCATGTTTCCATTTTCAAATTTTTAAACAGTCACTTATTGCCCAACCGGTCACAATGGTTTGTTAGACATTGAACATTCTCTCTATTTGATCTACTTTCAATGCGGCAGCCAACGATACATAAGTACAGCAAATTAAATTGTATTTTAAGGTCAATTTTCAATTCATCTGTATAGATTCAAATGGTTCACCCATTTACTTTACTTTCGAGGCTGCCAATTAAATCTGTCATTATCAGTGTTGATTTCTTTGCAACTCACAATTATAGAATTGATTTCCCATCGGCAAAGCTATTCTCCCCTGTGGACGAGTTATAAGTTCACATCTATTAATTTTATATTCATGTTATCCCATTAATTGTATCTGTTCACACATCTATATTGGAGCCGACTAAGATAGTCACTCCATGAACTTTCAAAATTCTTTTACTTAACCGTTGAACTGTTAAAATAATTTCAATAAGAATTTCTCCCGAATCTTCTCGGTTCTACTTGATCTTTTACCAATTTCTCATATTGTTAACGCTTGTCGAAATTTAAAAATCAAATTATGGTATTCTCACTTGAGCATTGGTTCTTTGACCCTTATGATTTTACATGCAGAAAGACAAAGGACCTGAGTAGAAACTCTCAAAACAACTGTGATTCTTTGTTTCTTTAAAATTACACAAATTGTTACTTATTTCTTAAATGTTTATGGAACTTGAATAATCTCCCCCCTAGATGAGTTGGAATTTCACATCTACTAAATTTATACTCCCGTTAGTAAACGTTTTAACATTCTTTTGTCTAACTGTCAAGCTGGTAATCAAAGTTCAAAACAACTTTCTCCCCACCCTTATGTGTTCTACTTATCTGTTACCGATTTCTTAGGTTCTTTATTCTTGTGAAATCGGTAAAATAAAAAACTCTCAAAACAACTTTCTACTCGATGATTTTTCGTTCCCTTAAAACTGCAAAAATTGTTATATCTTACTTATTATGTGTATAGAACTTGAAGAATAATGTAATTCCATCTCATCTAAATATCGCTTCATGCTCTCTTATATTGTTTTGCTTTTAGGTGTATGTCGGAAATGTAAACTGTATGTATCTTGTTGATAGTACGATCACTTTACTCTATAAAATCACAAACAAGAGAAATCGATATTATTAATAACATGGAATACACTTTTACCATCTAATTCAATTTAAGATGATTCATCTGGATATTCATATTCATAATAATAGTATATTACATTCATCTTTTTTCATGTTAAGGCTAGTAAACTAAAAGGTCAATTATACTTCTACCCTCCTCATTACACTTTAATAAACCTGATTACTTAAATAATGTTCATTAATCCTATGCAGCATTTCAAACAGATGCATCGCAAGTCATCGCAACTCCTTGTTTAGTTGTATCTTTGGGAAGCACTGTTCAAGCATCGCAACCAATTTGTTCGACCATCTTTAAAACCAAATCACACAGATGACAATTTCTCTTCAAACACCATCTTCTCTACAAATCTTAAGGTTTGATTTAGTTATTTAGGATCCTCCAGAATACTTTTTTCTTCTAATTCTACAGTTTCACATGTTTACTAATTAATTATAGATTTTGATTCTTACCAACTTTTATATTTTTGACAGGCTCTTGGCACCACAGTTTGCACGATCATCTCTTTAACTTCCGAAGTATTCTCAATCTGTTTTGCTTTCAAAGTTCCCAGCAACATCTGCATCTTTCCAAAGAAAATTGTAACTCTCAGTCAGTTCCCTTACACCATACACCTAGCCTCTAATTTCACTTGCTCTTTGAACTTCACCCCATACCAATGAAATCACTTTCAACTTATGTTTCCCCTATAAATCATAACCAAAATAAACAAATCTATGTCTCTATCCATGATGAAGAAAAACAGTTCATACATTTGTTCCTACTATTTGGCGTAGTAATAATAAAGTATTATTTTACAGCCACAGAAGAAATGATCCAAAGGTTTACGATTCTCCCAAATGTTTCTTCGTGCAGCTTAATACTTTTGGATGTTTGGCTGATAGATATATTCACAATCCTTATGGTTAATGAGATTGATAGTTTTTCCTTAATAATCAATTAAATTTTTACTTTTTCTTTCGTTGATACATGTATGCTCACTTGATCCAAAGGTAAAATTTAAGATTGTTGGTGTTATATTAACTTACCTTATTGCAGAAGTTCAAACAATGCATCCAATTTTTATCAGCAATTGTTCATTTCACTGCTTTGAATACTTTTTTTAAAAGTTAAAGTTCTATTAGAAACAACCTCCCATGATTATAAAGAGGTACTTTCGAATCTTTGTGGTTCCCCACTTTGCTTGCATCCTCTATGAAGCGCTTTGCCCCTAATGACACCTCTTTCACATACTTGCTCCTTCCAGTTCTGTTCCTAGCCTCGTAGTACGACAATTGCATCTTCGCTACAGCCTCTATAAAAACAAATCATCCGATGGCAATTCCTCATCTTCTTTGGCAACTTTAAGGTTTTATTTTGTCCTTGATACTTTCGTTTGACACTAGTATCATCTTCAAATATCACAAAATATACATTAGCGAAATAACTACAGAATTACATCCTTTAACCATTTTGATAATTTAAATAGGTTGCAGCTATGGAAACAGCCTTTGGCAGAAATGCAAGGTAAGGTTGCGTACGATACACCCTTGTGGTGGGGCCTTTCCCCGGACACCGCGCATAGCGGTAGCTTTAGTGCACCAGGATGCCCTTTTAAATAGGTTTCAGCTATCATGAACATCAAATACACTTTCTAAGTTGTGTCCAGCTGCTCTCTACTTCCAAAGTTTCCAGAGAGATCTGCCTACTGCAAATCTAAACTACAAAAATCAGAATATTTTTATAGCCTAGAGGAAAGAGTAAAGTGTTTATAGTTGTAACACCCCGAAAAAAAATCTTCCATGCATTAGCTCATGGTAATATACTCTTAAGAGTTAAATGACTAGAATAGTGTCAAAGAGACTTAGTCTCATTTTTGGCTTCCAAAATGAGTAAAGTTTAAACCATATATAATTTCTCTAATTTTGACTTTTTATCATGTGGAAAATTGAATTAGCTTTCCGTCAATATAAGATTCGCCCAAATCAGATACTCGGACAAGAAGTTATGGCTAATTTAAGTCCTAATCGTAAAACACCGTCATTTTGGTGCTTGGCGCGTCACGGAGTGGGTCTATTTAGAAATTTTCAAATTCCTGTATCCTAGCGCAATTGTGGAGGGTGACACTAAAGCTCCAGGTCCCGACCGACAGGACAACGCGATGGCTCCGCATCGCGGTGACCCTAAGAATCTCATTTGTCAATTTCTAGTGAGCCACCACGATTGTGGCGCGTCGCAGTGGCCCATAAAATTGGGCTCCCAGTTATATTTTATTCTGTATCATTAAGGGAATATTAGGTATTTTTCCACCCCTTATCAGCTTAAACACGGAATTATACTCCCAAGTTCCCACATTATTCATATTTTCTTCAGAAATTCACAAGAACACTCTAGGGTTTCAAACAAAAATCTCAAATAACTCAAGATTCAACAGTGGATTTTAGAAGATAATTAGAGAGTTAGAATCCCCACGTCGTAGGCTTCACGAATCATCTATTATTTTC
>NC_061111.1:239240606-239253074 GCF_002878395.1 Capsicum annuum | reverse complement strand
TGGTTTGGCCTTTAGGCCTTCCCCCAAATTGATTTGAAATTTTATATATATGTAAGCATGTGTTTTAAGGTTTATGATTGAATTGAGAGCATGATTCATAAAAAAATCCCTCTTGTGATAATTTTCATTTACTTATGATATACTATGAAATCGTTTGAATGCATCTTGAAAAGCATGTTATGAAATGTCTTGAATAATGTTATATTTGAATTATGATTTTGTGTAACATCCCGCAAAAAAAAATCGTTCATGCGTTAGCTCGTGGTAATATGCTCTTAGAGTTAAATGACTAGAATAGTGTCAAAGAGACTTAGTCTCATTTTTGGCTTCCAAAATGAGTAAAGTGTAAACCATATATAATTTCATTAATTTCGACTTTTTATCATGTGAAAAATTGAATGATCTTTTCATCGATATAAGATTCACCCAAATCTGATACCCGGACAAGAAGTTATGGCTAATTTAAGTCCTAATCGTAAAACACCATCATTTTGGAGCTTGGTGCGTCATGGAGTGGGTCTATTTAGCAATTGTCAAATTCCAATAGCCTAGCGCGATTGTGGCGCATCGCGCTGAAGCTCCAGGTCTCAACCAGTGGGACAACGCGATGGCTCCGCATCGCGATGACCCTAAGAATCTCATTCATCAATTTCCAGTGAGCCACCGCGATTGTGGCGCGTCGCGGTGACCCATAAAATCGGGCTTTCAGTTATAATTTATTCCATCTCATTAAGGGCATATTAGGTATTTTTCCGCCCCATTATCAGCTTAAATAGGGGATTATACTCCCAAGTTCCCACATTATTCATATTTTCTTTAGAAATTCACAAGAACACTCTCTAGGATTTCAAACAAGAATCCCAAACAACTCAAGATTCAACCATGGATTTTAGAAGATAATTAGAGAGTTGGAATCCCCACGCCATAGGCTTCACGAATCATCTATTATTTTCTGAGATTGAGGTACGTGGGGTTTTCCTAAAATCACATGGGCATAGAAATCATGTTTTTAAGAAAAGGGTTTTGGATTGGTGAATATATTCATGTTTTAGAAGCGGTGATGATATTATTTTGTCCTTTAGGCCTTCCCCCAAATTGATTTGAAATTTTATATACATGTAAGCATGTGTTTTAAGGTTGATGATTGAATGAGAGAATGATTCATAAAAAAATCCCTCTGTTGTGATGATTTTTATTTACTTATGATATACTATGAAATCGTTTGGATGCATCTTGAAAAGCATGTTATGAAATGTCTTGAATAATGTTATATTTGGATTATGATTTTGATTCTAAAAGAGAGAGGGTTTTTTATGTTGATGAATGTTGAACATAATCATATAATGAAAAGAGTTGCATAGTTTGTTAAAGATTTCATGACCACCACTTGTTTATTGAAAGTATGAGAACTTTTGCATAGCTTTGACTTATGTTTTCGGAACACGAAATCTCTTATGCGAATTGCATGTTTGGATGGTCTGAACTATGTTTTAATGAAAAGATCATGTTTATTGCATTATGGCTCAGAAAACATGACTTGTAAAGTCTTGGTATGATGATACCAAAATAGACAATGCCATAACAGACCCAGACAAATATAGAAACCAGATTTTCATGACTTAAGATTTCAAAATGATACATGTTTAGAAATGAATAAAATTAAGCATAAAGAGATTTTAGGTGGTCCCCCGAAGAAGGCACGAGTTCAGACAACTCATTGCTCAAAAGCATGATTTACCGATCTGGGTATATTATATTACGTTGGCTTAGTGCCCTGTGGCGTATTAGACTCAGGCACTCCAATCTTTGCGGCACAATTGGGTTAGGGGCTTCCCCGCCGAGTCAATGTTGGACTTCATATAGCCCGTGGGGTTTTAGACTTGTAGGGGTGTACCACCTAACTCAGAAGTAATACAAAGATCAAAAATTGCACTGACAAGAAGGTTTTTATGATTATCAAAATGCCCATGTGTTTTGGAATTTATATCATATGTGTTGTTTTATGACTATCTTTCAACTATTTTATTTATATTAAAAGCTTTATTTTGGATTGCTCTGCGTACCATTACATTTGTATTGACCCCCCCCCCCTTACCTTCTAGGTTCTGAGGCAGGCACAGTCTAGGGATCCTGATAAGCAGTAAATTTCTTCAGACAGAAGTCCAGGGTCTAGTCGGTAAGGCTTCTATATTTTAGAAGGCCTAGTTATTTTCAGACATTTATTATCAGTTATGGTTTTGGTCTACTGGGGTCCTTGTCCCATCTTTTCAGACAGTTATCTTTAGATCATGTAGTAGAGATTTCGTAGACTGTTCCAGATGTTGTTAGTGGTTTACGGATTTCATTCCTTATTGTTAAACCTAATCCAGAGTATGACCATGTTTCCATATCAGATTATATTTTCACATCTTCTTTTATTATGTGAATGTTGTGCATGATTACCAGATAGAGTAGGAAGCCCGGGACTTCTTGGTTTGGGATGTCCGTCACAGCCAGGCCCTAGTTGAGGTCGTGACAATAGTTTATTAGTCTGTATTAGATGATTAAAGAGATACAATTAGTGGATTGTTTTTCTATATGGTTTGCAGGAAGTAGTACATCATATAGTTGACTTAGTGGATCTATTTGAAGGTATTTCCTTCTAAATTAGATGGTCTGGAGCGATGAAACAATAATTTGCAGGAATTTTATTAGTTGTGCGGCACATGCCTTCACCCAATGAATGGTTATCTATGTCCTATGCATTGTCATAAATTGTAATTTGGTGCATATTTTTGTTGCTTGTGTGTAGTGACAGTCATGACCAATAAAAGCCCTTTGTTTTCCATTTTTGTGAAACATCCGAAACTTAAATCAATGAAGGGTACCCATTAAAAATCCTCAATTTGTTGAAATCCTCAAATTAACAGTTATATCTTTCACTTGATAAACAATTTTCAAAGTAATCTCTTAAATGGGCTAAAATGATATGATGATATCAAACAGTCATAACCATGTACTTTCACAACATGTGTTGTATTTGGCAGTCTTGAATGTCTTCATTTATTCTTCTTCAACTTTCTAAATTATTTCCATGTTCTTTCTTCAACTTTTCAAATTGTTTCCATGTTCTTCTATTTTCATTTAATAAGAAAATAATGTTAAATTGTAATTAGGGAAATCGCTTGTTGGAGATGAGAAGAAGGTGATCAAGGACCATATAGATAATACCAGAGTTCTTAATTTGGCAAGTTAGATAATTTACAGGTATTTTGCTAGGCATTTGTTTATACTTAAAGAAAAAGTTGGAAACTAAAGTATCTGACAGAATGATAATGGTTTTTCAGAAATAAGAAAAGTTATCATTGCCCTTTACTACAGCCCCAATTTTGTCTAGCGTATATTGTTGTAGGCAGTAGACTGGAATTCTACGTACCTAAGGCTTTTTTAAATAGAATATAGCTGCTGTTGTTTTTCCCCTAAAAAGGAACTCTTGATGTGTTTTCCCTCATTTTGGATATTTGACAAACTTCGTCCCCAAACGTGGGACCTCTTTGTGCTTCCCAAACAACATAGGGAAAGAAAATATTCTAATGTTATTTTCTGAAGATAATTTTTATTAACCTTTTTTTCTTAAGTTGAAGATTGAAGTGAGTCTGAGTGAAGACAAGGATCTTGGACAACAAGATAAACATCGGATAAAATAGAATATGAAGCAAATTCTGCGATCTCTTTAGCAAATATTGCTTCAGTTTGAGCAGGAACTGAAAGAGTTGTAGTATGCTATTGAATCTGGTACTATTTTTTGAAGCTTCATTTATTTCTTTTCTAAGACGCTTGTGGTCTGAAATTGTGGATGACTGCCCCTCCGAATGGAAAGTGTCACTTCAGCTTGTATTCCTTGAAATGTAATACCATAGCACAACTAATTGTTTGGACTTTGGATTATCTGATGTTGTGATGATCCTGACTATTTCCTTGTTATTTGATTGTATTTTAAGTCCATTGCTGAAAGTAATCTAATACATATCAAGTTGCCTAAAAAAACTCAACTTTTTCAGTTTGTAGCCTAAATGGTTCACGTGAAATTTTTTGAAGGAAAATATGGCCCCCTTTCCTTGATTATATAAGTATTTACATTTACCTTACAATTTTGCAGGTGCTTTTTATTAAAGACTTATTGCAAAGATTTATTGACATGTTTTCCGAGAAGGTTATGCACTCAATCACTATGGTATTCCAGGATATTCAATTAGATATAAAACAAACAGTTCATTCTATGATTGACATATTCGTTGAGAAGGTTTTGCACTCAATCATGGAGGCATACCAGGAAGTTCCACATGGATCAAAGAAGAAAACTGAGGTCCATATCAATTCATCCGTCTTCTTCCTTTTATTGATCCGCCAAGAGATAGTTATGCAAGCTCAATCAGGGAATTGTTGAACTGTGGAATGAATGTTAAAATGAATGTTAAAACAATTACAAGGGATCAACTGGTAATTGGAAAAGAAGTTGGGCATCGCCTGGGAATAGGAAAAAATATGTATTCTTCATCTGCTCTATTTGGACATAATACCAATCAAGATAAATCAATTGTTGTTGATGACGATTTATCAACTGATGAACTCATATAAAGGTCAATGGTTTTGTTAGATGTGTCCACCCTGAGCGTAAATATGAGATAACAAAGCACTTGCAGTCTAGGAAACATGTATGTGGAATGATTGGTAGTGATTTTGACGATATTCCTGCTTTAAGGAAGGCTGATATCCGGATAGCTTCTTGTAGAGAAACAGTCACTATGATATGTGAATGTCATTTTAGCATCCAGTAGTATGGGATTTCCAGAATTCTATAAAATATATATACTTTTGGGATTCGATGATATGTCCATGATAATGGTATACAATGATATGATAAAAGTGAAGACAATACAAGTTCTTAAAAGAGTGATACGTGTTGGGATCGTGTAGAGCACGAGCATACTTATCTAGTTATAAGAATGAAGAGTTAGAAAGGGACCTGATCTGTATAAGAAAAGAGCTCAATAAATCTCTTAAATAGACTACTTTTTCACAAATCCCTTGTAACTTAGCTAGTCAAGGTGCAAATAATGGGAAAGTTCTTGGTTATTAAGGAAAAGCCTAAATTCTTGGGTCTCAAGTGAAGGTTGCTCATGATTCTAGACATAAAGTCCACAAAACTTTTTGTACTCATTGTGGAAAAGATGGGCACATGAAGAAAAATTGTCAAAGTTGGCTTAGAGCTAGAATGGATGGCTCTAGATATATCCAGCAAGAGAATTCCCATCCTAAGGGTTCCAAAACCTTAAACAGTGTGAGCAAGCTATCACTGCCTAGATGGGCCAAAGGGAATTTGATTACACCACAGTCTTCCTACTAGGAACTCAAACTAAAGTGGGTTCCCAAATTCAACAAGTGATCTTGATTCTAGATATAAGAAAACGGATTATAGTCGAAAATAGTTCATTGATAATATGAGTTCAAAGCTTAATATTGGAAGGTCTGACTGGATTTGCTCTCTCAAGCACTTCAAGGTGGAAGTGTCTCATTTTAAAATAATTAATTTCAAAGGACCTAGTCCTTAGGAAACTCATGCGGGTTGAATAAAGTCAAGTCTGAGACTTAGTCCCAGACATGGTTTGAAAACAAGTTCTGAAATATAAAAGGGTATATAGAGGCTAAAGCATAGATTGATCAAACTGACCTGACCTAACATGCGAATCAGTGTCTCTCCACAAAATTGGCTTTGATAAGGAGATGGGTATCCTTGATAAGGTAGGTTCATATTAGTCTAACTCAGTACCATACTTTTGCAGGTGTACACCTATGGAAATAGCTTTGGAGGAAAATAGTTGAAGCAACAATAGTTGAGAATTCACTTAAGAAAGAGAGGACCTGGTCCCATCTCTTACGTTAGTACCAAAATAATGTGCCTTAAAAATTCATAAAATCTCTATTTAAAAAAGGCCACATGTCTTCTCCTATATGAAAAAAGCTTTCAATTCAAACCAAATGTGAATAGTCGCACCTTTATAATCAAATGCATCAATTCAAAAAAGTATCTCTTAAAAGTCAAACAGTCACCTCTTTAATTATAAAACCAAATCCTTTTATTTCATTCTCTTCTCAATTAATTTAGAGCATCTTTCTAAATCATTTCTTTCCTTAATCTAAACTGGTTCTTTTCTTTGCCTCGCACAAAAGTTCAAAATTGCAGAAATCCCATCTTCTTCAAAACCCATGAAAGAATTATTTTCTGATCATTGTCAAGAATCATAGAATGTTTCACCCATTCTGCCTTAACTTGAAGTTCTAAACACACCAAATGAGCCAAATTCAAAAAATCCCCAAAGAAAAAAATCTGATTCTTTAAACCCCAGTACCTTAGAATAAATTTCTTTAAGTCCTCAACAAGAACCTGTACTAATTCAGCCCACTGAGCCCTCTCTAGAAAGTCCAAAACTCTTAAATAAGTCAATGCCCATTGAACCTTCCTCAACCTTAAAAATCTATGTTCAACCAATCATGATAGAGGATCCAAATCAAGGTTTTGTCTTACACATTGAGCAGGAAATCTCTCAACCCAAAATTCCCCTTTCTTCTAAAAATTCAAAAGTACCTGAAGATTCTCAAATCCTTGTGTCATCTGAAAAACTCAAAAAAGCCAAAATTTCTGAGACCCTACAAGTACCTGTCTCTCCTGCTCCTTAGATTCAAACCCTAATTTTGCTCAGTCATTTGGTAAAGAAATACCTGTAAAAGGGGTTGATCTTCCCTGTAATAAGAACTAGGTAGCTAAAAGTTTACTTCTGCTTGCATATGATACCAAAAAAATCTTAGTTAGTGGAGAAGAACAGGAAATAGGTGATAAGGATGAATTGAATAACAGTAATGAAATGTTGTTACCTCTAAATAAGGAGGACGAAGATGAACTGACTCTGAGATGGTTTGTGAAAAAATAGAGAAGAAGAAAAGGTAAGGAGAAAGTTATGGACTCTGATGTAAAAGTGGCTAAATCCTATTCTACTAGGGCGTCTGAAAAGAAGTTACTAAAAGATCACAAGAAAGCTGGTAAGTCTTCTACTACTAAGAGAATAAGACTAAAGAAAGTTGTTATGGTTGAAAAGAAGGAGAATATTGAAGTTGTGAAGGTTAGAGAAGGTGAGGATATTGATTCTGACATTGTTGTTGCAAGTATTCTAATTCAAAGTCTGGAAGCCGTGCAGGAACAAAACAAAAACATATTGTTGTTAAGAATAAAAAAGTCTCTAAGGAGCCTGGTCCCAATAAGAGAAAAATTGATGAAAAGAAAGAGCCAAGTAATGAGCCCAAAAGAATAAAAAATGGGGAAAAGATAAAGGCATGTCTAAAGAAAGAAGCATTGGAAGACTAAAAGCACAAAAGGTTTTGTCAGGAAGAGTTTTTTATCCCAAAATATATGAGACGCCTGGGATGATAGAGCTGATTAAGTATGCCAGGCAGTAGGGTTGGCTGTATCTATTTGAGGAATCAACACCTAAAGTTTTTGAAAATAAAGTTAGAGAATTCTATTACTTAATAGATTTCTCAGAAGATGGGCTAAGTCTAATAGCTCAGGTGTAAGGGAAGCCTATCAAACTGGATGAAGAATCATTTTGAGAAATACTGGATGTACCTGTGATAAGTGTGAGGACAGTTGCAAAGCAACAGCCCTCAACTGAGTTTATGATTAATGTCTCAAAGGTTGGAGGTACATAAATAGTTCTACTAAAAAAGAAATTTCTAATAAGTGAGTTTCAGATGGTATTCGAATTCATCAACGAGGTCCTATTACCAAGATCTGATAAAAGAACCATAGCATCTGTTGTCCACTTGTTTTTTATTAAATCCTTAAGTAAATTTGAACTGATAAGTCTGTCTGCTCTAATGATAGAGCATATGCACAAGGTGCTTCATGAAAAAAAAAGACATAGGATGCTATATGGATATTTCTTGAAAAAAGTGTTTGAGTATTGTTTATGTCATTGGAACTAAGAGAATACCTAGAACAATCAAGTAGATGTTCAGTCTAACAACTCTGATAGAAAATTAATGCATAGAAGGCAAGGTTGGAACAGTGTCTGAGTTGTTGGATGCTCAAGAAAATTTGGTCAGAGAAATGAAGGACTTGAGGATCAAGTTGGCTGCTAAGGATGTGGAGATAGTGTACCTAAAGATACAGAATCAAAGGTTATATTTTGATGGACTAGGTTCTACTGAGTAAATTACAGCAGAAAATTCAAAGCTCTAGGCCAAAGTTGTAAAACTGACTGGTGAAGTTTAAGAACTGAATGCTAAAGTGAAGGTACTCACCAAACAGTCATTGGATGTCCATGCTACTGAAAATGAAAGAATGGAAATTTTGATTAAATCCTTATCCCCTAAACCCCCCTCTACCTGAGCCCCTATGCCAGTCTTTTGTGTTAGTTTTCAGTCCCTGTCCCATTATGGCCTTTGCAAATAGTTGTTTTATATTTTTTTTGGTATTGTAATGGTACTGATCCTACTTAATCAAGAATGAATTTATGTTTGTGTGCTTCATCTGTTTTCTTTTTATCTTAAAACTGTTCTTCATGTTAGTGTTGCCTCAATAGCTATGAGTTAACTAAACTGTGCTTATTTTAATTTTGGTTTACTGTTTTCACTTTTTAATAATGCCAAAAGGAGGAATACTAATTTCATATGGTAGGGACCAGGTACAAAGTGTGTAAATATTAAATTGCAGATGTGTATGTCATGTTGATAGGGGGAAGCATGTGATGTGCCAAATAGATGGTATGAAGGAATAGTGATAGGGGGAAGTGAGTATAGTGACAGGGGGGAATATAATGAATGATTGGGAAAGTAAATGAAATTGTTGATATCAATTGACAACAAGGGACCAGGTCCCTAAATTGCACGATGATGGAAGCATGTTGATTGAATGATAAGGGGAACATTTATCTTCAGTAGTGGTAATCACTTTGATTAAATATGATGACTGAATGTAGATGCTCAAAAGCTTTGTGGTCGGTTTGACATTATCAAAAAGGATAAAAATTGTTATATCTTATTTTTATGATGATCAGCATACAACAAGGGACCAAGTCCCTGGATCTTCAAGGCTAAACTACAACTGGCATGCATCTGCACAATTTTGTCATCTAGTGTAACAAAATGTGCAGGTGTTTCTTGTGCTATATAGGAAAATTGGTTTAATTGCATTTTAACCCTAATCATTACTCTACTATAAAGGTAAAGAATGCTTTTCAATTGATAGTTTTTACAAAATCAGAAAGTTGAAGAGTGAAAGGGGCAAAAACCCATCATTCAATATTGGTCAAGTTATTATTTCTTTTATGTGCAGAAATAAAGAGTGTTATTGTGTCAAGATTGAGTCTGTAACTGAATTATTTATTCTATAAGAGTAATATTCATTTTTTTTTTTTGCTTTGAGAGTGCTTAGGTAGAGTTGCATGAGCTTGAAACTGGTTAGAGTTAATCAATGTTGAGGGAGTCTTGGTAGAGTTATCAAGGTGAGGTTGTAGTAGAGTTACTACAAGCAGGAAGAGCCTAGAGGTTCAAGTTTGAGTCTGTAATCAAGAGGTTGATTATAGTGAACTTTTGAGAGATTGTGAGAGCAAATCGTGGCTTTTTATCCCTTGAGTAAGGAGGTTTCCACGTTAAATCTTGTGTTCTTTAAGTTTTCTATACTGTTTTGTGTTCCTGGTTAATTTATTGTCTTATTACTTGTGACTGATCTTGAGAGACCTGGTCCCTCACTGCGTAGTGCAACCTCCAAGGTATCAACAAACACTCTTATACTGTAGATTTCAAATTGGCTTAAATTTGTCATTCAATTGTGAGAAACAAGAGAATACCATTGTTAAAATATTATTCAAATTTATCCTTCGTTTTAATCTGATATCAAACATGGACATATGTTGGTGCATTTTATTATTAAAATAAAAATATTAAAATGTGTGACAATTAGTAGTCATAAGGTGGAGAAAGTGGTGTTATTATTTTTGTAACTTACCATAATATCTTTTGGTGTTAGTGGGCATAAATTGTGGTAAAAAATGATCATTAGTTCTTGTAACTCATATGACCATTAGTTTCTTGGAACTTTGTGGTCATTGGTTGTATGTAACATATGTAACATGAAAAGTATTTATCTACCCACATTACTACCCCTCATTCATCCTATTCAATACATGGAAGAAGTCCTCGCCTACAAAATAATAGTGTTTCTTTCTTTGTTATCTCTAAGTCTTTAACTATATTCACTATACAAAGAGAGTAATTATACGTTGAAGAAAGGTGTTTTTGTGATGGAATTTTGAACTCTTCAACTAATTCGGAGTTATTTGAGGTGTACATCGTTGATGGATTGTTGTATCCTGATGGGGACAAGTCAAGAGTTAATACTGCTGGATCGGTGTAGATTATGCCACAGTGGGCTTGCATCTTCTTAAAGAGAGCGAGCTATTCGCGTATCAGCCAAGAAGAAGATTCTTTTGCTTTCTTCATTTTTGTTTATTTTATTATTTCAACTGTAATTTTATTATTTATGATATATTACATCAACAACATATTTTTCCTAACTTAGAAGTAATTGTAAGTGAGAAACTAAGACTTAATTAATGTTATGAAATATCAAACAAATATGGATAAAAGTAGAAAGTCAAAGATTCAAAAATGGTGAAATATTTGTTTCTACCTTCATTTAGCCTTTCAAAATAAAAGTTCATTAAGAATAAGTTAATATAAGTAGTATAATTTTTCAACATTAAGGATTCAAATGTATCTCTTGCCTCCTCTAGCTCAAAATGACCGTCGAAAAGCGATAATTATGCCAAATAGATGTTTTTCTGGAATGGTCAAAATTTCATCGAAATTTAATTCCTACTGAAAAATCCACTACAGATCAAATTATTTTATGTGCGTAAATTTTAACTCATTTATAATAATTTCAGCACAATTTTAGGATAAAGGACTAACCAACTTTATATTATTGTGCATTCCTCATTCTACCCTCCATTTCTTTTCCCCACATGGTTGAACCTTTCTTCCCTAAGTTGACAACCTAACTCATGTTCCTTGGTCCATACATCTCTTTTGCTTGGCTTATTTGCCATATTACTTTGAGTTCAAAGTCCAAAGGGTAACTTTTTTTCATATTTCAGACAGGCATATAAAAATGAAAAAAATTCAAAACGAATAATGTAAAGTGTAAAGTAAAATTACAGTTTTACTTTACGAGGTACATGAAATCACTTAATTTATTCTTTGACTGAAAAAGTGGGAAATAAATTTTCCTAGGGAAGAAGTGTCTGTAAGATTGGGACTTACCGCTGACGAGGGAGAGGAATAAATTTCCTTTTGCTGGCTGATGGGACTTATTTGTAAGTCAAGTATGGACTCTCACCTTGTAAGGTAGGACTCTCCAAAATGCAATAGTTAATATGAGTTTTATTTAGTTGGTGGAGCATTGTGTTATATCACTATAAATAGAACAAATTAAGACAAAAAAATGATATGATAATATAAAAAATACTTGCTTCTTGGTAAGGTTGTCTAATACATATCTTATTATGACAAGCACACTACGAACCTCATTTTGATGAGCTCTACCTTGAGATCATTTACATGAATGTGCAGTAACCTCTGGATTTTCCTCGCTCGGAGGCAGCGAAAGTGGCTGCAATGGGACAATACGCTTCTTGCCCATATACCTAAAAAAAAAAAAAGTAATCAACATTATTTATCACCATGGTAAAACTAGGTAGTACAAAATGGAAAAAAATATTATAAAATTCACATATCTGTAATAACGAAACAAAATCCCTAATGCAGTGCGATTTTTCCATCGACGCATGACACAAATAAAAGTAGAGGTACGATAGTGCAGCGGCTCCCCAAGCTTGTGTTGACATTGCAGGTAAGTCACGTATGAGTGATGTATTGTATTTAATACTAAGTATAAAATAGGTAAATATAAATAAATTATTCATTAATTTTATAAACCGAATAAGTATTGTTGGACATCCCTAAATAAAAAAAATGAACAAATAAAGGTAAGTGAATTCATTTACCTCGTACCTTATATTCTATGCTTAACTTATCCTTTTTAAAATTTATTTTATTTTCACATGCACCTTTCAAATTTTAAATTAAAAAACTTGTCGGTTAGATTTGGAACTCTATTACTTTCACCTATCCACATCATCCTGCAATGCCACTACTCTATTTGTCATATCGTTATGCCACATAATATTTTACAACAACCCAATAAAACATGACACGTGACTTAATACTAATGGATTGATATTTTTGACAAGTTTGTATTCTATGTCAATTTATTACATCAATAAGTATGAGTAGCACATTGACAATTACTTTATGACGATTGGTGCGGGCACAATTAATATGAGGTACATATAAAATTTGATCGATCGTACC
>NC_061111.1:239231200-239240506 GCF_002878395.1 Capsicum annuum | reverse complement strand
TATTATTATTATTATTATTATTATTATTATTATTATATGTATTGATGTAATTTCAAAAATAGGAGTATATTTATTTTTCAATTTTTCTTCATCAATTTTGTTTGATTTTTAGTTTTTCATCATTAATATTGCTTGATTTTCAGTTTTTCTTCATTAATTTTGCTCTTAGTGAATAAAAAAAATGATGCTTATTATCTAATCTTCACGAACCCTTAAATGCGTATATAAATTTCTCTCAACAATTTTTACCCTTAAATTAATTTAAGATTGATAAAAATAGTGGATAAAAATGTGAAAGAAGAATAAATTAATGGGTGTCGAGCTAACATATTGTTTTTGTCAAGACGAACTCCTAAATATGTATCTAATTTTTAAAATTCTCCCAATAATTTTCACCATTAAATAAGCTTAAGATTGACAAAAATGATGCATAAAAATGAGGAAAAAGGTATAAATTAATGGGTTGAATTAATATATTCTTGGTAGGACAAATTGGACGCCACATCAGCCAAGAAAAGGCTTTCACGCGCCTTCATGGAGGTGCAATACACGCACCTTTCCAACTCAACCAAAGGTGCCAAAATGACACACTTATACGTTATTTGAGGTGCCTAAAGTGAACAAATCCCATTTGAGGTGCCAAAGTGAAAGATGGTGTCAAGTTGAGGGGTCTACCGATGTATTCTACCTGTATTTTAACCACAAGATTCAATTAACATCCATCATGTATTTTAACCACAAGATTCAACTATCATCCATCATGTATATAACCACAAGATTCAATTCAACCTGCCATGAGTAATACCCCTAGATATGGGTAGTGTTTAGTGGAGTTCAGTTAAATATAATTTCATAAAATCTAATTTTTCTTAATCCTAATTAATTATCACTCAACAGTTTTAATTTTCCAATATTTGATCTTCTTATACAAGTATTTAAATCAGCTTTTTTTTTTTTTCATTCAAGACTCATGTTGGCTAATGTTTTATCTCTTTTTTTGATATGCAAAGTTAATCTTGAGAATACATTTATAAGGCTTTGAAAGGAAAGATTACAACAAAGGAATAAACCACACAAGTTCACACAAGCCTATTTAACTCCTTTTACAACAGAAATATCATACAACAAGATGATAGTACCACGGATTCCAACTACTCTTACTTCTAGTATAGTTTGCTAGTGACTGGTTACTATGGACTATGTGATAGCCCCACATTCTCATGTTTTAATAAAGACAAACTAATAAGCAAATATCTTGCACTGAAGATATAGTCGATCAAAAAAGGATCCCTAAGAAATCAATCTAAGATATCCTAGAATCTCTAAGAATATCTCACAAAAGAAAGCAAGCAACCATTCACAAAGAAACCGATGCTGAACTTGGGAATAACATCAATCATGGATCTTATTGGATCCCCAAATATAAGGCAGATGAATCAATTATGACAAAAGTAAAAGGAAAGAAGACCACACCCTCTACATGGACATATTTGATATGGACATGTATGACTGTGAAAATAAGGCTATACCACGTTTGGACATATCTAATATGGACATACCATATGGTACCATCCCTCAATCAAGGAATCAATTTAAATCCTTATTGAGAAGAAATCCCTTGGGTTTCCTTATAAGGAAAAGGAGCCGAAGAAGCTGAAGAGTATAAAAAAAAATACTGAAGGTCGAAGCACACACACAACTTCAAAGAAAATTCTTAGTGTGTCTCAATCTTAGTCTCCATAAAACTTTGTACTTCTTAGTTTACAATATTTACACAAGAGTAAGATTGTGTCAACTTAGTCATACCGGTTGAGGCTGTGTCACAAGATCTAAAAATCAAAATAAGCTTCAGCACTTGTTCAATACCGTTGAACTCCGATTTCACTTTGAAAAGATCTAAGGAAACTTTGAAACCCAAGAGGATTGAAAGTAGGCACCACATTGGTGTTAAGAACCAGGATAAATCTCTATGTTCTTATTTCAAATTACTTATTTACTTGCTTATTCACTTAAGTGTAATCTATTTTGTTAAGTATACTGATCTGCAGGTAAGTCCACTGTGAAGGCTTGTCAGTCGACTCAAAGAAATTTTTCAATTCACCGCCTCTTGAATTTCTATTGGTATTAGAGCAGTTCTCACCAACAGTGTTTCTTAACTGCATATGAGTAAAGATCAAATGAAAAACTATCAAACTCCAGGAGCTCTCCTTCAAGACAGTCACTCCTCCACAAGACCACTATATTTCAATGGACAACACTACACCTATTAGAAGAACAGATTCAGAATCTTTGTTCAATCAAATGACTTCAAAGCATGGGTTGTCATTAAGAAGAGACCAAATCCCATTCTAGGACTCAAAGAAAAATAGAAGAACAAGGACAAGAAATCAAGCAGTATTGACGTGGAGGACCTGCAAAAACTTTGAATTCACTAAAGAACAACAAAAGGTAATTTAAACTAATACAAGAGCTATAAGTTTACTTCTTTGTGAAGTGAGTGGAGAAAAATATAATAAAATATCAACTTGTGATATCGCAAAAGAGATGTGGGACAAATTAGAAGGAACCTATGAAGGGACCACCAAAGTAAAAAAATAATGCTCTGGTCAATGAGTACGAGCTTTTCAAAATAGAAGAGAATGAAAATGTGGAATTAATGTTTACCAGATTCAGAAAAATTATACGTGAGATAAAATCATTGGGGTTGATTGAGACGACTAAAACCAGGTCCTAGTTGTATCGAGCATCTCAAGTACGACCCAAACCAAAGACCGCCCCAATACCCAATCATAACTGCCCCACATACTATGCCGGATGAATTTCAAATATATAACAAGATAAATAAATATAATTCCAATACATTTAAAGAAGTTTATAACCATAACCAACCAAATATCCAACCGAATATCCAATCTATGTCAACCCCAATACCAATACCAACACTGGCCATGCCTATAGTAGTCCCATAAAGCCTCTAATAAAAAATAAAGAAATCTGATCAGGACATAACCTCGACCATAGCCAAAACCAAAGTCCAAGAAACAAAGATAATGTAACAAAGTCTATAGCATGAAATGGAGTCTTTCAGAGTATGGAAGCTCACCACTTCAGTCTGACACAAAGCTGTCCCGAAATCCAAGTCACTGAGCAGGAGGAGTAGTATGACCGGTTCCTACATCGCATGGGATACAACACCCAAAGACGGTTAGTAAAATAAATGCTAGTATGTACCCAGGAATAAGGATAGAATAATGCCATTATTCAAAATCTAAGTAAATAACCATATGCAGTTACATACATACATACATATATATACATCATGTCGGGTAAGGGAATCGGGTTTAGCATGCATTTAAAACCTTTAACTTGGGTTGTGTAGCTCTACCGTCCTAAGTCCACCCATGGATTATATGGGTTTAGCTCCCCCTGCTGAAAAGGCCTCGATGTGTGTTAGCCACATGAACTGGAGAAAACCTGAGTTGACTAGTACATCTCCAAAAATATAAGTGTGACATCATGCACATGATCACCAAGACCAAACATTACATAGGCAAACATGAGTTTCTAGTTTTGGTCCCTCTACGGCCTCCACCTTCCACGACTTTGCTAACACGACCCCCTTTAAGCTCATATTAAAACCATTCACACATGATCAATCATTTACCAATGAGTCTTTTTAATTAGGCATTAACCATTGGTATCGTCATACCAAAGTTAGAGCTTGTAAGCCTATCCATTTATGACATACCAAAGCCATTAAACCAATTTGAGTCCAAAGTTTCCAATTAAACCAATACCATGTCCACCAAGGCCTTTCCAAACCATTTAAAACCATCTAAACCAATTTAGGTTCTATTACCATATTTTGCAATGTAAAGATTTAAAGAATAGACAAACTATGTGACAAAATCATCCTCATTGGCATTTTAACAAACATGTTGAGGGCATATGATTTACGAAACCAAAACCAAGTATCAATTGACCATTCCCATGCAACCACATGTTCAAATATAACTATAACAGGAAAGTAATAAATAAGATATGGGAAAACATTATCCAACCATGAACAACCAAAACCCCAACATCTATTTCAAAACCAAAATAATACCACAATAATACCATGAAAACCATTCATTAAACATGCTTTTAGTTGAACTAACAATGAGGGAGGAGTAACATGCCTTAGAATCCAAGTATAATACCCCGTACTTTTCTTAGTTCTGTTTAACTCTTAGCGTGTCAAGGGTCAGCTTTAAAAGGGAATAACTCTTGATGCATGTACAATTTTTCAGCTCTAGACCTACCAAATTGTAGCTAATTGAATCAAATTTCCAACGATACCAATTTCGCTTAAATTTGATACTCAGTTGAGAAGTTATACCACTTTTAGTGAGAAGTAGTAGGCCAGTGCGATAGTACCGCATCGCAGTGGAGGGAAGATTCGCAATTGTCCTCTTTCTAGTGAAACACCACGATTACGACACGTCGCGGTGAACCCCAAAGTCCTGTTCGTCCCTTTTTGGTAGCGCATCGCGATTGGCCAGTGTCACGATAGAAATTGCGTTGGAGCATGTACCACATCATGGAGGAGTGCAAATTCGTACTCGTTCATTTCTAGTGATGTAACGCGATATCACCGCATCATGCCAGGGTGTAAAATCAAGCTCGTCTATTTCCATTGACGCGATGTAACAATGTCGCCTCACGCCGAGGTGAAAAACCAGGCTCCAGTTCTGAACTTAAGCTTTCAAGGGCAATTTAGTATTTTTCCAAGCCCCCAAGTCGTGGAAAACAGAAGATTTAGGGCATTTGGACCAACATATACTCATTATTCATCAATTTTCTTCCATGGAAACCCTAGAGTTTCAATTTCAAATCCTAAGAAAACTTAAATTCCACCATTCTTTTTCTAAGATAACCCAAAATTCAAGGTTCCCAATTCAAGAACTTCAAGAAACAATCTTCAAGAACACAAATAGGGATCCAAAGTCAAGTGTCTTCATCAATTTCATTAATTAAGGTATGTGGGGTTTTCAACAAGGATAATTCTTTCATCCTTGTGCTCAAAACTAGTTTTTAACTATAAAGTTACATGATTTTGTATGATTACCCATAAGTTTCAAATTAGTGTTCATACCCAATATTATTATTTGCAAGATTATGTGATTTCAAGTGATTTGAATGTTAAATTACATGACTACTTTCGTATTTTCATGCGTATTGCAGAAATTTCAAGATTTAGACTTGAATTATCAATATTTTCATTACTTAGCATAAGTTTTATGATGATTTGACATGAAATAAATGCATGGGTTATTAGCCCTACTTTGAATGTTGTTATTTCAAGAAGATTATGCTTCTAAGCCTTCCATGATTCTTTATATTTAGATTTTGAACAAAGATTTGATCTTTTGATCACAGCTTAGATATGAAATCCACTTTACAAATTTAGCTACAATTTACAGTAAACAGATTTACAAGAGGTTTTCATTGTAAAACCTTATATTAGTTTTTAAAAGTAAATTTCCTATAGAATGAGCATATAGATTAAAGGGAGTAGTATTTAGCACCAAGTTGGGTATGTTTACATGTCCCAAAACTACGAGCCAACATAGGTATAGATTATTAGATAATTCCCATTTCTATATGAATAACAGTTACAAATATGATCACTTAGATTAGGTTATACTCCTTGGTAAAAGTATGATACCTCTCCCCAATGTAAGGTTTTCCCATAAGGGAACTAGACGTTGGACACTATAATAGCTTACATAGTATATGTCGGTTAGAAGAACCTCCCTATAGCCTACAGAAAAGAATAACAGAAAAGCTTTTAGAACTAAGTGTAAAGGCTCACAATTTTATTCAGATATTGTTTTACATAAGCCATTAGCCATGAGATTTCAGCTTCTAGTTTACAGATACAAAGATGAGTCCTTTTACACTTGGCCCACATGATTTGAAAATAGACTTAACTTCAGTTCTACTTAGTCCACTAGCAGAAAGAGTAAAAGTACAACTTTTAGAACTAAGTGTTATGGCTCACAAGATTTATACAACATGCTTTATTATACACGATTCATGATTTTCAGCTTTCAGTTACTCCAGTCAATGTGAGCCATTTATACTTAGCATGCATCTTTTTTATAAATTTATGTGAACATTGAGATATTGTTTTACATATGCATTCACCCCCACTTGCCCAGTACATTCCAAAAGTACTGATTCACATATATTTCTATGTGCTACATTGTTTAATAATGTAGGTACCAGTTCAGTTGTAATCTATTTATCACGATTAGGCAATTGCAAATTCCAGCCAGCAGATGATGAGTCCTCCTACTTTGGGGATTTCAGTTAGATGTTACTTATGTACTTTACTTTCTTACTCATATGTATTAATTAGTAGTAGTTGAGGTTGCATTCCAGCTAGCTATAGTCGATATAGTAGAGGCTTCACAGATGTCAATTAGTATCAGTCATGTAATTTCAGTTTCGCTCTTCAATTTTATCAGAATGTAAAATTGTATTAGTATTATATTTTCTCAGATTTCATCATGATTATATTTCTGCACAGTAAACTAAATCATTTTATACAATTTTAGATAAGTTGCATAACAGTATGACAGTATAAGGGTTAGCTTGGGATCACTTATGGTCCTAAGCACTGTGTGATGTCTCGGGACCTATTTTTGGGGCATTACACCAAGAAAGAAAAAGATAAACCACCCTTTAGAGCCTTAATACATTGCCTCAAAGAAACCCTAGAATTTTCTTGAACCAAGAGTTTGAGAGACATTTTAAGAGATTTTTAAGAGTGTTTGATTTAGAATAATAGGTTAATGAAGTCCCAAAAGGTATTTTACGTCATGGGGTCAAAAGGAGTTAAGAGGGAAAATGTCCAGAATAACCCCAACTTAAACTGTAAAATCCCACAGGTGGGTACGAGTTGACACTCTAACTCATCACCATATCATACGACTGGTACCATCCAGTCGTAACCAGATAAAAAGTTGGACATCCACACATTGTCCACCATATGAATCCATTGCCCTAACTCGTTACCAGACCATACGACTTGTATGGTCTAGTCATACCAAGATAGAACCAAAAGGGGTTGGACACTAGAAAACATATGATTAGACTATACCACTCAAACTCTATCCTCACGGCTCTTAGTGAGCCATTCATACTTAGAGTCAAGTCAAGTCACTAAGTTTCAAATTAAGTGAATGATCAATCCCAATGACCCGTCACCAAACCATATGACCCGTGCCCACCAAGTCCTAACCACAACAACCTAACCATCACCTACTGGATACCTTACGATTTGGGTTACGTGACTCATACCCACACCATATGACTCGTATGGTGAGTCGTTACAAGGGCAATAAGCTCAAAGCTTAGGAAACTTCCAAGGGTGAAAACCCAGGGTGTTTTAATTCTCCCTACTAGGATAATTCATCCTCGACTGATGGACAAGGTAGTGCAAGCACGATTTGGACTCCACACGCCTCTACTTTTATCTTTAACTAAGTTTGAAAACAAAGATATTAAGAAGAAAATATATCTTACTCATGATCTCTTAAGCTTCCCATGTAGCTTCTTACACTTTATGGTTCCTTCATAGAACCTTTACTGAGGCCACGTCCTTGGTTTGCAACCGACGAACTTATCGATCCAAGATCTCTACCAGGATCTCCTCATAATATAGGGAATCTAAAATACCAATATCCTTGATAGGCATAATTTTTGATGAATCACCTATACATTTCCTCAACATAGAAACATGGAATACTGGGTGAATGGAGCTCAAACTAGAAGGCAACTCCAACTCATACACAACATTACCAACCCTTCTCGAGACCAAGTACGAACCAATATACTGGGGACTAAGCTTCCCATTCTCCCCAAACTGTATCACTCCCTTCATGGGAGTTACCTTTAAGAACACTCTATTCCCAACCTCAAACTTAACTTCCTACGCCTAATATATGCATAGGACTTTTGGCGAGTTTAGGTAGCCTTAAGTCTATCCCAAATCATCTTTACCTTTTTCATGGCTTGATGAACCAAATTGGGGCCGAATATCTCTGCGTCACCAACCTCAAACCATCCAATAGGATACGTACACCTCCTACCATACAAGGCTTTTAATGGAGCCATTCTAATGCTAGAGTGGTAGCTATTATTGTATGCAAACTCTATAAGAGGCAAATACTCAACCCAACTACCACTATAGTCAATAACATAAGATCTAAGCATATCATCCAATGTCTGGATAGTCTTTTTCGCTTGCCCATCCAACTGCGGGTGGAAAAAAGTACTAAGACTCACCTTGGTCCCCAAACCTTTCTGAAACAACCTCCAAAAGTGAGATAAGAACTGCATACATCGATCAGAGATAATAGAAATAGGTTCCCCATGCAACTTTACAATCTCTTGGAGGTACAACCTTGCATAATCCTCAGTAGAGAAATTAGTCCTCACTGGCTAGAAGTAAGCCAACTTTGTCATCCTATCCATAATCACCTAAATTGAATCAAATTAATTGCGAGACCGAGGAATACCAGTAATGAAATCCATATTGATCATTTCCCACTTCTATACAGGTAACTCTATCTCTTGATATAATCCTCCGGGCCTCATGTGCTTAACTTTCACTAGTTGGTACACCATGATCCTAGCCACAAAACTAGCCATATCCTGCTTCATATTATTTCACCAATATATCTCCTTAAGGTCATGATACATTTTCGTTGAACCTAGATGAACAACATAGCACAACTCATGCACCTTAGCCAAAATCCTCTCTCACAACCATCTACATCGAGAACACATAATCTCCCTTAGTAATGCAAAGTACCATCACCACTAATCTCAAAGGCCATCACCTTCTGCCCATCTGCGTCACCCTTGATCCTTATTAAGACAAGATCTAACATCTACTTCTCCTTGATTTCAGTACTAAGAGACGATTGCACCACCTCTTGTACAAACATATTACCATTCTCAAAGTCCAAGAGATGAACTCCAAGGTTAGCCAAACTATGAATGTCCTTCTCCAACTCCCGCTTCTTCTTATCCACAAAAGGTAGAATCCCCATGGATAATCTGCTAAGAGCATCAAAAACTATATTAGGTTTACCTGGGTGGTAGTGAAAACTCATGTCATAATCCTTGAGAAGCTTGAGCCATCTTCACTGCCTGAGGTTAAGCTCTTTTCTGGGTAAATACATACTACAAGCTCTTATGATCAGAAAAGATGTCCAGATGCACCCCATACAAATAGTGATGCTAGTTTTT
>NC_061111.1:239043138-239228200 GCF_002878395.1 Capsicum annuum | reverse complement strand
AACGTGAACTCTACAACTAACAATTCCAAGTCATGAATCGGATAATTTCTCTAATGCACCTTCAATTGACTAGAGGCATAAGCTATCACTTTTCCATGATACATCAAAACACAATCCAGCCCCACACGAGATGCATCACAGTAGACCATAAACCCATTTATGCCTTCTGACAATGTCAAAATTAGAGCTGAGGTTAGCTTATCCTTCATCTTCTTGAAACTACCCTCAGCAACGTCAGACCACAAGAACTTTACCTTTTTCTGAGTTAATGAGCCAGTTGTAGTAGAAAAACTCTTCACAAACATTCTGTAGTAACCAACTAAACCCAAGAAGCTTTGAATATCAGTTAGAGTCATAGGTCTAAGACACTTCTTGACAACTGCAACTTTCTGTGGATCCACCATGATCCCTTCACTGGAAATGACATGACACCAAAAAGTGACAACATTCAACCAGAATTCACATTTTGAAAATTTGGCATACGACTGCCCTATATGAGATACATCATTGTAGACCACAAACCCATCTGTGCCTCCTGTCAATGTTAAAACTGAAGCTGAGGTTAGGTTATCCTTCAGCTTCTTGAAACTACCCTCAACAGCATTAGACCATAAGAACTTTACCTTCTTCTAAGTTAATTGGGTATCTATAGTAGAAAAACTCTCCACAAACCTTCTGTAGTAACCAATTAAACCCAAAAAGCTCTAAATATTGGTTGGAGTCGTGGGTCTAAGTCACTTCTTAACAACTGCAACTTTCTGTGGATCTACCATGATATCTTCACTAGAAATGACATGACCCAAAAAAGTAACAACTTTCAACCAAAATTCACATTTCAAAAATTTAGCATACAACTGCTACTTTTTTAGGATCTGTAACACAATACAGAGGTGATTAGCATGATCTACCTCACTCTTTCAGTACACCAAAATATCGTCTATGGACACAATGGTGAATAAGTCCAGAAACTGATGTAAGTCTATCATCAAATCCATGAATGCCACCCGAGCATTGGTTAACGCAAAAGACATAACTAAAAACTCAAAATGCCCATATCGAGTACGAAAGACAGTCTTAGGGATATCCATCTCCCTAATCTTTAACTGATGATAGGAATTTATTTCCCTAACTCGTGACCAGGCTATACAACTCATATGGTCCAGTTTTACCCAAGACAAAATCAAAAGGGGCTGGACATTAGATAATATATGATTAGACTATACCACTCATGCCCTATCCTCATGGATCTTAGTGAGCTACTTATACTTAAAGTCAAGTCAAGTTACAAAGTTTTAGATTAAGTGAAGGATCAATCCCAATGATCCATCACCAAACCATAATACCTGTACCCACCAAGTCATAACCACAACAGAAACCTAACCATCACCCACTGGACACCTTACAAGTTGGGTCACCTGACCTGTACCCATACTATATAACTCGTATGGTGAGTCATTACAAGGACAATGAGCTTAAAACTCATGAAACTTCCAATGTCTAAAACCCAGAGTGTTTTAATGATCTATCCATACTACCTGACAGTCCAAAAGTTTGTTAGAAGCCTCCCTAAATTACGGGAAACCAAAGTTGTCATTCTAAAAGACGGTGACCTCTACAACATGACATATAATAAATTATGAGGTAATCTTATTGCCTATGAGAAAAATTATATCAACAGGTACAATAAGGAAGAAAAGTAGAAACCAGTGGCCTTCAATGCTATAACAACTGGATAAGAAGATTTCCTGGAAGAAGCCAATAGTAAGGAGTGTCTTTTAAAAATTACAGAGTAAGGTTGATACTAAAACAAAGATAGCAGAGACCCCAAGATGTAAAAAACAATGAATTGATAAGGGATGATGATCACTGCTATTACTATGAAAAGCCAGGTCACTTTAAACAAAATTGTCTAGGATTGAAAAGAAGATCATCCAGAAGAAACAAAACTTTAGGTCTTGGAGTAATGAAGATGATACTTAGGAAGAAAAAGAAGCAACCAATTATACTTCATGGCAAAAGGTGAATCAAGTAAGGTAAGACCTTACAAATGTCTCAACTGTAACATTTTTGAATCAAATCTAGATATGATTACGGATGAGCTTCAAAAAGTTATAGACAAATACAATAAACTTGCTCAAGAAAAGAAAAACTGGAAGCTCAATTGAAATAAAAACTCGAGGAGGAACAAAGGAACTGACAAGTTGAACTTAAGGCATGCCAAATCAAAATTGACTTACTTAAAAAAGAACTTGATGATGTAAAAATGCATTTAAATAACATTAAAAAATTACCATGTCATAGTTCCATAAGATCAAATTATTTTAAAACAAACTCAAGTCCTTATCGAGATCATTTAAATTAGCCAAAACCTCTCTCTTTTCAAGGGCTATCTGCTATATCCATGGATGGAAGGGTCACAAATCACATAACTGTCGACAAAGGGTGTGTGGCTTTGGAGACCTAAAGGAAGTACCTCTAGCCCTCAAGGACCCAAGACCACTTGGGTACTTAAATGCAATTAATTTTCTTATTTTCCAGGAATACATCCATAAAAGCTATAAGAAAGGAATGTGGGTCATCGGTAGCAAATGTTCTAGATATATGATTAGAGAAAAAAAATGTTTTTGTTCTCTAAATAAAATAGAAGGAGGATCAGTTAGATTTAGTGATAACACTAAAGGTGATGTCATTGGAGTTGGCTTAATAAAGCTCAAATCCTCATGTAAACTCATTGATATGTATATCATAGATGGACTCAAACACAACATGCTCAGTATCATTCAACTGTGTGACACATGATTTGGATTCTCCTTCAAAGCGAAAGCTGCTCCATCAAATATGACAAAAGATACATTTATCTTATCAGTGAACATGTTGGTAATATTTATGTTTTAAATAATTGACATGACCCGACCCTAGGCTTTATCGTATGGGAATTCCAAGTTCAATTAGGACCGAGGAGCGCCCCCTATTACCTAACCCAACCACCTATATCTAGCCTTAGATGGGCTGAATTTTGAAAATATAACAAGATAGCATTACTGTTCTCATTAAGACTCTGGGATAGGGTCGCAACCATGACCAACCCAATTGAGTCCATCCGTACCTCACCAACTACCTAACCATACCAAACCAAACCATATACCATAAACCAAAAGGAATGACAAAATATAATATGAAAATCAATCCCATAATGTATTACGATGGAGCAACTAATAATACCATCCAATGAAGTTAGGCCACCAGCTTATTCTAATGCCAAGGTTGATACCAATACCGATCCTGCCCATACCAATAGCCAGAAGTACTACAAAGCTTTTAACCAAAAGAGTAAAAATATCTAGTTGTTACATGCCCCTAACAATGGCCAAAACTAGTATCCAGGATAAAAGAAAAATGTCTAAAAAAATCCATAACATAAAATGATGCCTTCTGAAAGGATGGAAGCTCACCACTTTAGTACAAATGCGGATACCAAATTTGCGTGCTAAACAGGAGGAGTATAATGGCCAATTTTTATATAGCATGGGTATACAACTTCCAGTAGACGGGGTTAGTGAATAAATGATAGCATGAATCTTAGGATAAAAATAAAATAATACAGTCATAAAACCAAGTAAAACCATTCATAATGCATACAACCATAGATATATAAGTGCTGGGAAAAGGGACCAGGTTTAGAATACACTTAAAACCTTTACCTGGTCTATGTAGCTTGGCTGTCCTAACCATCCATGGGCCATATGGATTCATTTTCCCCTGCTGAAAGGGCCCTAGTGTGTGTAGTCATACAACCAAGGAATATCTTATGGGATGACTAGTACATCCCCCAATATAAAATGTGACACATGCACATGGTCATCAAGACCCCTCATATCAGCAAATATGAGTTTCCAATTTTGGTCCCTCTGGGTCTGCCACCTTCCACGGCTTAGCTGCACACCCCACTATTAATGCCCAATTAAAACCATGTCCAAAAAGTCCATTTACCATTTATTAACCTAGGTCAATGTTAGTGGTATCATTATACCACCCCTTACTTGCAAGTAATATTTATAGCCAAACCATTTAGGTTAAGGGACCTTAGGTGCCCTTCCAATTACCATATTAAATCCACTTGGGATACTTCCATATTTTCCACAAGCATAACCACTTAGCCTTTATCCTATCCAAACCATTCAAACCATGCATAAATTCTTTGTCTAGTTTAAAACATGTAAGATTTCCATTTAAAAAAGTCAATGCAATGAACATATCTTTATAAGCATTTTATCAAACACCTTGGGTGCATAATATAACCCAAAATAATTCTAAAGACCATTAAACCATTACCATGCAATATAATTGTCCAAAATCACCATTAATGCATATAAAATCATAATTAAAATCATAGGAAACCATAACCAAGCATTCAATATCAAAAACACTAATAATAGTTGAAAACCATGATAATGAAATAGTAAAACCATAAAATCAATCATATAAACCATGGCTTTAGTTGAAATTACAATGAGAGAAGAGAATCCTGCCTTATAATGAAGAATTGATGAAAAGAAATCACCAATACAAGCCTCAAAGCAATTCATAAGATGAAACCCTATCCTTTTTACCCTAAAAGCTCTTGAGAGAATTATAGAGTGTTTTGGAATAATTTTTAAGTGTTAATGAATTGAATAATAGGGTAAATAACCTCCTAAGTATATTAGAAGTCATGGGGTCCTAATTAGGTAAGTAGAGAAATGTCTAGAATACCCTCACTTAAATCCCTTACAAACCCATCACAGGGATACGAGTGACCCATACGAGTCGTACCCTCCTATACAATCAGTATCCATCACTCATATCCAAGCCTCAACCCTTGGATCAAACACTGTCTAGTGTATGTATCATCCAACCAAGTCGTAGCCACAGTATACGATCCATACCCATAACATATATCCTTGGTAGAATGAAATACCAGAAGCATCAAACACTATCTACCATACGAGTTCATGATATGGCTTGTACCAAGTCCTACGACTCGTACACCTAAATCATGACCATTCCAGTGATCAAAACCATCCCACCAACTAACATTGGTCAAATACGATAGGACTATACCACTCGTACCCCAACATAAGGCTCATACCCTTGAGTTATATTAGGTCCAGAGAACGGATTTCCTATCCTTTTTTCTAAGGGTCAAAACCCAGGATGTTTTAATAATCCTAATTTTTCGACTTTAACTTTCCTCACAGTGTAAATCAATGAACTTGGTTATGGCACAAAAAGCTTGGGCATGCCAGTATGTATGTCATCGAGAAACTCTTAAGACTTGAACTGGTGAAAGGTCTGCCAAAACTCAAGTTTGAGAAGGATCACATCTGTGATGATTTCCAATTGGTTAAATAGACTCGGACATCATTCAACGTAAAAAAATTGTCGCTACTACCATATCCCTTCAAACAATCCACATGGATCTATTTGGCCCCACTAAGACCGCGAGTATTGGGGGAAAAATATGTTTATGTTATTGTTGGTGATTATTCTCATTTTACCTAGGTAATATTTCTTGCTCATAAATATGAGGCTTTCACAAATATTTAGATCTTTTATAGAAAAGTTGTAATGACCCAAGCCAGGGCCCTAGCCGTGACGAGTATCCTGAACCATGAAGGCTTGGAACACCCTTCTCTATCTATCTGGTAATCATACACATAATTCATATGAAAAAGGTAATGCGGAAAGAGAAATATAATATGGAAACATGGTCAATCTGAATGTCATCATAATACTGAAAACTAAAATTCAAAATATATCTAAATAATAATGTCTGACTTAGTCTACGAAATCTCTACCATGAACTAATCAAAGTTGTCTAAAAGATGGGACAAGGCCCTCAGTAGACCAAAACCTAACTAATAGTAGTAATATGAAATAACCAGGCCTTCTGAATCATCGAAGGATCACCACTGTAATCTCCGATCTGTGATCTGAAATCTCTACTGTTTATTTGGACCCCTAGACTGTGTCTTAGAACCTGGAAGGAGGGGGGTCAGGACAATTGTACTGGCACGCACAGCAATCCAAAAAAGAGTAATTGAACATATATATATATAATACGTGAGAGCAAATTTTCATCAAACATTATGCATAAAACATAGTTTCTGAAAATACATGGGCACTTTCTGAAAATATGTAACCTGTCTGTAAATCTCAAACTCTGATCTGTGTATTACTTCTGATTTAGGTGGTATCCCTTACAAATCTGATATTCCACGGGCGATATTGAATCCGCTATTGACTCAGTGGGGAAGCCTCCAACCCGAGTATGCCGCAAGGGTTGGATTTTCTAAATCTGATACGCCACACAACACTTAAGACAGCGTATAATAATATACCCGGGTCGGCAAACCATAGTTTTGGGAAAAGAGTTGTCTGAACTCATGCCTTCTTCGGGGAACCACCTAAGCTCTTTTTATGCCCTATTTTAGCATTTTCTGAACATGCATCATTCTAAAGTTCTAAAATATGCAAATCTGATAAAGTCTAATTTCTGTATTCGTCTGTGTCTGTTATGGCATTTTCTGAGTTTGGTATCATCATACCAAGACTTGCAAGTCCTATTTTTGAGCCTTAATACATTAAGATAAATCTTTCATTTAATGCAAAGCTTAGACCACCCAAAAACATGCAACTGGTATAGAAGATTTCGTGTTCCAAAACTCAAGTCAAAATCATGCAAAAACTTTATCAAACATATGGTGGTCTAGTGCCTTTAGCAAATCATGCACTCTTTTATTACATGCATTATGAACATTAAAAATTCATGCTGAATTCCCTCTTTAGTGATTTAAAACCACCTTTAAATCATAACAAGAACTCAACCATTTCATATAGTGCTTTTCAAGAATGAATTGCAAAACAATTCATATGCTATCAAAAATTTGAAAATTCATAATAAGAGGGAATTCACCAAAAGTCATGCTCTCAACAAGAATTCATTCTTAAATACATGTTTTCATACATACATATTCTCAAATCACTTTGGGGAAGGTCAAAAGACCAAAACAATGATGTTAGAACATCAAATACGTGAATATATACATAGTTTCAAAAACCCCATTCTAAAACATGATTTTTATATGCCAATGAGAATTTAGGAAAACCCCGCGTACCTTTAGTTTGGAAAATAATGGGTGCTTCTTGAAGCATGTGGATTGGTGATTCCGAATCTCTAATCGATTTTGAAAACCCACAGTTGAATCCTGATTTATTTGGGTTTTTAGTTTGAAACCCTTGGGAGTGTTCTTGAGAATTTTTAAATAAATGTGGATGTATTTTGGAGAATTGGGGACTGAATTTCATGTTTATGGCTGAATAAAGGTGGGAAAAGGACCATTTTGCCCCAAAAACGGAGTGTTTAAGTCACTAAAAACCATTACATAGGCGCCACATATGATATCACCTATGTTTAGATAGGCGCCACCTATTTTATCGCCTATGTTTACATAGGTGCCGCATATGCTTTCCAGTGGCCATGTGCGATTGGTTAGGCGACGCATACTACTTTGAAAGGCCATAACTTCTTTCTCGGGGGCCAGATTTTTGCAAAATTGGTATCATTGGAAAGATAACTCAAAAACTTATCATTTTACACATAGCAGGCTCTCTCATTAGACATCTACAAAGAGTCATAGTCAATAGAAGTTGACACAAATTATAATGTCTATTTAAACTTAATCGATCGAAGTAGTTTTCAACTTGTCCTTGAGTCAAAGGACCTCTATGGTATAAATTCAAGCTTGAATGGATTCACATACTACGCAAATAATTAACATGCCATATTGGCAAAGGATTTATGGCTTCGAGATTATAAACGCATCAAAATCATGGTCTATATTGTAGCCCAAAATGTGAGGCGTTACATTATGCCCCCTTAGGATCATTCGTCCTCGAATGATGATGCGGGACCCAGACAGACACGATTTCAAGCATAATAAGGACTAGGAAAGATAAGATAGGAATAGTACCTTCTGTCTCATCATCCATCGAAGTAAGAAAATTGGGATATCTAATTCTCATTTCATATTTTGACTCCGAAGTTGCTTTTTCAACTTTTTGATTCTTCTACAATATCTTCACTGAGGCTATCTCTTTGCTCCTCAACTTTCGAACTTGGCAATCTAAAATTTCAACGGGCTCTTCTTTGTAAGACAAGGAATCTGTCACTTTGATATCCTCTACTGGCAATACCGAAGAATGATCTCCAATGCATTTTTTCAACATGGATACATGGAATACCGGATGAACGGAACCTAAACTTGCAGAAAATTCTAGCTCATAAGCAACTGCACCAATGTTCCTTAGAATCTGATATGGCCCTGTATAGCGAGGGCTCAATTTACCCCTTTTTCCAAACCGCATAAGAGAGGGCTCAATTTACCCTATTTTCCAAACCGCATAACTCCTTTCATAGGAAAAACCTTGAGAAACACCCAATCACCAACTCCAAACTTTAATTCTCTTCTCTAAACATCGGCATAGGACTTCTGATGACTCTGAGTAGTCTTGAGTCATTCTCTAATGATCTTCACTTTATCTATCATCTGATCAACAAGATCAGGCCCATACAACTGAGTCTCACCCACTTCATACCATCCTATCGGAGACCTATATCTCCTCCCATACAAAGCCTCAAAAGAAGCCATCTTGATGCTGGCATGGTAACTATTATTGTAAGCAAATTCAATCAGTGACAGGTGATCTACCCAAATACCTTTAAAATCAATGACACATGCCATCAACATATCCTCGAGGGTTTGAATGGTACGCTCAGCTTGCCCATCCGTCTGAGGGTGGAAAGCTGTGCTCAAATTCACTTGTGTACCTAAACCCTTCTGAAAAGATCTCTAAAACTGAGATGTAAACTGTGTACCTCTATCGGATATAATGGACACTGGTTCCCCATGCAATTGAAATATTTCCTCAATGTAAATCTTAGCATAACCCTCTCCCGAATAATTAGTCCTCACAGGCAAAAAGTTGGCTGACTTTGTCAATCGATCTACAATCACCCATATAGAATCATACTAGTTTCGGGATCTCGGAAGTCCTGTAATGAAGTCAATGTTTATCATCTCCCACTTCCATAAAGGTAGGGCTATCTCTTGGGAAGTACCACCTAGCCTCATGTGTTCTACCTTCACTTGTTGATAGTTCAAACACTTAGACACAAAATCAGCTACATTACATTTCATGTTATTCCACCAATAAAAGGTTTTCAAATCATGGTACATCTTAGTAGAGCCTGGGTAAACGACATACCTCGAAGTGTGTGCCTCATCAAGGGTTCTTTCCCGTAGTCCATCAATATTCAGAACGCATAATCTACCCTGAAATCTCAGAATACCATCACCACTAATTTCAAATGACATAACTTTTTGTTGACCCACATCTTTCTTGATTTGCATCAGGATGGGATCTTTGACCTGCTTCTCCTTAACTTCAGCACAAAGGGATAACTTAGCTAACTCATGAACAATCACCCTTCCATTTTCGAAATCTAAGAGTCGCACTCCCAAATTTCCAAGGTGGTGAATATCCTTCACCATCTTTTTCTTTCCTTCTTCTACATGAGAAAGGCTACCCATAGACAACCTGCTGAGGGTGTCAGCTACAACATTTGCCTTGCCCGGATGGTAATGCAGGCTCATATCATAGTCTTTCAGAAGCTCCATCCAGCACCTCTACCTGAGGTTCAATTCTTTCTGCGAGAAAACATACTGCAGACTCTTGTGGTCAGTGATGATATCAATGTGAACACCGTACAAGTAGTGCCGCCAAATCTTAAGTGCAAACACCACAACCGTTAACTCCAAATCATGGGTGGGGTAGTTCTGCTCGTGCACCTTCAACTGCCTAAATGCATAAGCCACTACCTTACCATGCTGTATCAACACAAAACCAAGTCCTACATGAGATACATCACAGTATACTACAAAGCCATCTATACCCTCGGGGAGGGTCAAAACAAGAGAAGTGGTCAGTTTGTCTTTCAACTTCTCAAAACTATTCTCACATAGATCAGACCACACAAACTTTACCTTTTTCTGAGTCAATTTAGTGAGTGGAGCAGCTATGGAAGAAAAACTCACTACGAACCTTCTATAATTTCCTGCCAAACCCAAGAAGCTCTGAATATCGGTTGGAGTAGTGGGTCTGGGCCATTTTCTCACTGCTTTAACTTTTTGGGGATCCACTCTTATCCTATCACTGAACACAATATTCCCCAAGAAGGCAATAGCATCTAACCAGAATTCACACTTAGAAAATTTGGCATACAACTGATGATCCTGAAGGGTCTGAAGAATAATTTGGAGATAATTGGCGTGATCCTCTTTACTCTTAGAATAGATCAGGATATCATCAATAAATACAATGATGAACAAGTCAAGAAACTAATGGAATACTCTATTCATAAAATCCATGAAAGCTACAGGGGCGTTAGTCAACCCGAAGGACATGACTAGGAATTTGTAGTGACCATATCGGGTTTGGAAGGCTGTCTTGGTTATTTCTGACTCCCTAACTTTCAAATGATGATAACTCAAATGAAGGTTTATTTTTTAAAAACACTTGCCACCCTGAAGTTGGTTAAAAAGGTCGTCAATCCAAGAAAGAGGATATTATTTTTAATCGTGACCTTATTCAGCTGACGATAGTCTATGCACATATAAAGGGAACCATCTTTCTTTCGCACGAAAAGTACAGGCGTACCCCAAGGAGACACACTGGGGAGTATAAAACCCTTATCTAGGAGATCTGCTAATTGTTCTTTCAACTCTTTTAGTTCTGTAGGAGCCATTCTATATGGCAGAATAGAAATAGGATGAGTGTCTGGCAACACATCAATACCAAACTCAATCTCCCTATCAGGTGGTATTCCTGGGAGATCATTTAGAAAGAATTCTGGGAATTATTTTACTACAGGAACAGATTGAAGAGGAAGACTCTCGGTATTGGAGTCCTTAACTTGAATAAGGTGGTACAAGTAACCTTTAAAAATGAGTTTGCGGGCTCTGAGATAGGATATAAAGTGCCCTCTGGGTGCTAAAAATGTCCTTCCCACTCAATCACTGGTTCATTCGGGAAAGAAAAAGTGACCCTTCGAGTCCTACAATCTAATGTGGCATAGCACGAATGGATCCAATCCATTTCCAAGATAGCATCAAAAGCAACCATATCTAACTCTATGAGATCTGCTAATGTATACCAGCTACCAAGTGTCATAACACAACCACTATACACCCTCCTAGCAATAATAGAATCTCCCATCGGGGTAGAAACAGAAAAGGGTTTAAAAATCACACTAGGCTCAAACCCGAAACCAACAGCCATATAAGGGGTCACATAGGATAAAGTAGACCCAAGATCAAGTAACACATAAACATCATGGGAAAAAATTTGTAACATACCGGTAACAATATCTAGGAAAGCTTTTGCCTCCTGGCAGTTGGTCAAAGCATATAACCGCTTGCGACTGTTCCCGACAGCAGATATGGCACCCTTCTGAGGTGGGGGTGGTGCCAAAGAATTTGCCTGAGACTTTGCACCACCAACATTCTTTCTAGCAGATGGACATTTTCTCTGAAAGTGACCTGGCTGACCACATGAATAACATACTAACGAGCCCGACTGACACTTTTCCAGATGATTTCTACCACAAGTCTCACACCATAGAAAAGTACTATGCTGCTGAGCCACACTACCCTGTGACCGAGTATCCTGAGCTCTGGTTCCATGGTTATTCTGAAAACTCTGAGATCATCTATTTACTGGTGGTCGGGGTATTGGGGCACTGGCAGTAGACTATGCATTACCCCAATTCTTCTTTTTCTACCATTTATTTCCCTACTTACTGCCTTGAGGCTGACTGTGACTCTGGTCGACTGATATAGCTCTTTTCTCTTGTCTTTCCACCTCCCTAGCTTCAGAGATCTTTTTCTTTTTCTCTTCTACCTGCTGTATATGAACGATCAGCCTACAAAGTCTAACTCCTTATTCAACATTGCCCCTTGGAACTCAAGCACTAGGTTATTAGAAAGGCCAGATGCAAATTTCCTCATTTGGGCTCTCATATTACTAGTCAACTCTGGAGCATAGCGGGCTAGTTTATTAAACTTCAAAGTGTACTCCTGGACACTCATGCTGCCCTGCTTCAGATTTATAAACTCTTCTGCTTTGTCCTCTCTCAACTCCAGAGGAAAGAATCGATCAAAAAAAGCTTCCACAAATTTGCCCTAAACTGTGGGCTCAGCACTCTCACCTTTTGCATCCTCCCAGTCGGTATACCATTGATTCGCAACATCCTTAAGGTGATAAGTTGCTAGTTACACCCCTTCAATCTCATCCACATATATTACCTTAAAGATCTTTTCCATCTCATCCTCGAATTCTTGGAGATCTTTCTCTACCTTGGTGCCAGTGAACTTAGGTGGGTTCATTTTCATGAAATGTCCGACCCTAGTAGCCTCAGACATAACAGATGTAGACCCAACATCTTTTGATCATTGAGCCTGGTTAGCTACCAACTATGTCAGCATATGAATAGACCATCTGAATTTTGTATTTGAAATATCTCTCTGAGTAGTTGAGGGACGATTGTCATCAGTCCGCGGAGCCTGAGGTGGATTGGTCGGGACTGGAGGGACTCCCAAAGTAGGGACAGGTTCTAGAGTATAAGATCTGTTATGGGTCCACATCCCATGGGTGGGACGGACCTTATCTGCCTGAGCATTCTGATCGATGATACGACGTGGAGGTATAACTGTGTTTCTGAAATACAAGTGATCATTGATTAGGGGACAGTTCAGACTCTGAAGCACGAACTAAATCACAAAGAAGGGAAATATTTCTTAAATGCCTAGTAGCATCTTACTTATAAGTGTAGTGCGCTATACACCCATAACCAAGACTCTAGCCGACGTGATTTCACAGACACCCTGGGACCATGAACCATGATCTGATACTGAGTTTTTCACGACCTTAGCCAGGGCCCTAGCCGTGATCAGTATCCTGAACTATAAAGGCTCAAAACACCCTTCTCTATCTATCTGGTAATCATGCACATAATTTATATGAAAAAGGTAATGCAGAAAGAGAAATCTAATATGGAAACATGCTCAATCTGAATTTGATCATAATACTAAAAATTGAAATCCAAAATATATCTGAATAATAGTGTCTGACTCAGTCTGCGAAATCTCTACCATGAACTAATCAAAGTTGTCTGAAAGATGGAACAAGGCCCCTAGTAGATAAAAACCTAACTAATAGTAGTAATATGAAATAACCAGGCCTTCTGAATCATAGAAGGCTTACCACTACAACCTTCGATCTGTGATCTGAAATCTCTACTGTTTATCTGGACCCCTAGACTGTGCCTCAGAACCTGGAAGAAGGGGGAGGGGTCAGCACAATTATACTAGCATACGAAGTAATCCAAAATAGAGTAATTGAACATATATATATATATATACATATATATAATACGTGAGAGAAAATTGTCATCAAACATTATGCATAAAACGGTTTCTGAAAACACATGGACACTTTCTGAAAACATGTAACGTGTCTGTAAATCTCAAACTCTGATTTATGTATTACTTATGAGTTAGGTGGTATCCCCTATAAATCTAATATTCCACGGGTGATATGGAATCTTCCATTTTCTCGGTGGGGAAGCCTCCAACCCGAGTTTGCAGCAAGGGTTGGAGTTCCTGAATCTGATATGCCACACAACACTTAAGTCAGCGTATAATAATATACCCCGGTTGGCAAACCACGATTTCGGGCAAAGAGTTGTATGAAATTACGCCTTCTTTGGGGAACCACCTAAGCTCTCTTTATGCCCTATTTTAGCCTTTTCTGAACATGCATCATTCTAAAGTTCTAAAATATGCAAATCTGATAAAGTCTGATTTCTGTATTCGTGTGTGTGTGTTATGGCATTTTCTGAGTTTGGTATCATCATACCAAGACTTGCAAGTCCTATTTCTGAGCCATAATGCATTAAGATAAATCTTTCATTTAAAGCAAAGCTTAGACCACCCAAAAATATGCAACTGGTATAGAAGATTTTGTGTTTCGAAACTCAAGTTAAAATCATGCAAAAACTTCATCAAACATATAGTGGTGTAGTGCCTTTAGCAAATCATGCACTCTTTTATTACATGAATTATGAATATTAAACATTCATGCTAAATTCCCTCTTTAGTGATTTAAAACCACCTTTAAATCATAACAAGAGTTCAACCATTTCATATATTGCTTTTCAAGAATGCATTGTAAAACAATTCATATGCTATGAAAAATCTGAAAAGTCATAATAAGAGGGAATTCACCAAAAGTCATGCTCTCAACAAGAATTCATTCTTAAATACATGTTTTCATGCATACATATTCTCAAATCACTTTGGGGAAGGTCAAAAGACCAAAATAATGATGTTCGTGAATATATACATAATTTCAAAAATCCCATTCTAAAACATGATTTTTCTATGCCCATGAGAATTTAGAAAAACCCCGCATACCTCTATTTCAGAAAATAATGGGTGCTTCTTGAAGCCTGTGGATTGGAGATTCCAAATCTCTAATCGATTTTGAAAACCCACGGTTGAATCTTGATTTATTTGGGTTTTTAGTTTGAAACCCTTGGGAGTGTTCTTGAGAATTTTTAGATGAATATGGATGTATTTTGGAGAATTGGGGACTAAATTTCGTGTTTATAACTAAATAAGGGTGGGAAAAGGACCATTTTGCCCCAAAAACGGTGTGTTTAAGTCACCTGAAACCATTACATAGGCACCGCATATGATATTGCCTATGTTTACATAGGCGTTGCCTATGCTATCGCCTATGTTTACATAGGCACAGCCTATGCTATCGCCTATGTTTACATAGGCGCCGCCTATTCTATCGCCTATGTTTACATAGGTGCCGTATATGCTATCGCATATGCTTTCCAGTGGCCATTTGCGATTGGTTAGGCGATGTATACTACTTTGAAAGGCCATAACTTCTTACTCGGGTGCCGGATTTTTGCAAAATTGGTATCGTTGGAAAGCTAACTCAAAAACCTATCATTTAACACATAGTAAGCTCTCTAATTCGACATATAAAAAGAATCATGGTCGATAGAAGTTGACACAAATTATAATGTTCACTTAAACTTAATCGATAGAAGTAGTTTGTAACTCGTCCTTGAGTCAAAGGACCTCTATGGTCTAAATTCAAGCTTGAATGGATTCACGTACTACGTAAATAATTAAAATGCCATATTGGCATAGGATTTATGGCTTCAGGATTATCAACGCATCGAAATCATGGTCTATATTGTAGCCCAAAATGCAGGGCGTTACAAAAGTACAAAGAGGAGTAGGACACTTTATCACCTATGTTCATAGTTATCACGCAGAGAAATTGAAAACAAAGCTTTTGAGGAATACTGTGCTTAAAATGGGCACTCTTAAAATTTATCATCACCTTGATCTCCTCAACAAAATGGTGTGCTGGAGCAAAAGATTCGATCTATTCAAGAAACTACAAGAACCATGCCACTAGAAAATAACCCACCAGATCATTTTTTGGGTAGGGGCAGTAAGCACAAGATGTTAAATGATCAATTGATGCCTTATCAGACCTATTCTAAAAAAGTCTCCTTATGAGCTGTGGATAGGGAAAAAGTCTAATATTAGTTATTTTTATCCTTTTGGATGCAAGTTCTTCATCCATAATAATGGTAAGAATAACTAAGGAAAATTTGACCAACGAAGTAACATAGGTGTTTTTCTTGGGTACTCTTCCACCAGTCGAGCCTACAAGGCATATAATAAAATAACTTTATATATTAAAGAATCTATGCACATTGTATTTGATAAAACTAACCTCCCTCCTATGAGTTTGAGTTATGCCCTCCTATGAGTTTGAGTTATGATAAAGAACGGGTAAATTATCTATAATTAGGAGCCAAAGCAAACACAACTACTGAACTGCCAAATGATGAGTTGACTACAACCCCTTCAGAGTTGACTCCTACTGATGAAATAACTAAAACAAATGTTCCAAGAGAATGGAAACACAATGCTATCTTTCTAAGTGAATTCATCATTGGAAGCCCAGATGATAAGATGCAGACAAGAGCCTCCTTAAGAAAGGAAGCATTTGTTGTACTTGTGTCCTAAATTAAGACCAAGAAGATTGATAAAGCCCTTAATAATGAATCTTGGGTCGAGTCTATGAAGGAAGAACTGGATCAATTTGAATGAAATAAAGTCTATAATCTAGTTGAGAAACCCAAGAACTGCTCAGTAGTTGGAACCAGATAGGTTTACAGGAACAAATTGAATGAAGAAGGCAAGGTTATCAGAAACCAGGCCAAACTAGTAGCTCAAGGATCTCTTAACAAGAAGGTAGTGATTATGAAAAAAGCTTTTCTCCTGTAGCAAGTTAGGGTTAATTCAAATTTTGTTAGGTTTTGTTGTCTTCAAATGCTTTAACCTATAACAAATAGATGTCAAAAGTGCCTTTTTAAATGGGTTTATTTAGGAAGAAGTTTTTTTAAAACAACCTCTCATTTTTGAAAGTCCATCTTATCCAAACCATGTTTTTAAACTATTAAAAGCACTCTATGGTCTCAAACAAGCTCTAAAAGTTTTTTTATGAGAGGTTGAGTACTTTTTTGTTAAATAATAATTTTCAAAGTTATAGAATTGATGCAACTCTTTTCACCCAAAAGCTTGACTTTAATTTACTTATTGTATAAATTTATGTTGATGATATTATCTTTGGTTGTCCTAATGTTTCCTTGAGTGAGAATTTTGCAAATTTGATAAAATTAGAATTTGAAATGAGTCTCATGGGAGAGTTCACATTTTTCTTGGGATTATAAATCAAGCAAATTACCAAAGCTGGTTTCATTAGTCAAGCCAAATATACGAAAGAACTTATCAAAAAGTTTGGTATGGAAAAGAAAAATGTGCTATATATAATTTTTTATGATAGGAAGCTGACTTCAAGGGATTAGGTCCCCGGATGTTCAAGGCTATAGTAGAACTGGCACATGTCTGGACAGTTTTATCCTCTTGTGTAACAAACTGCTCAGGTGCTGTTTGTACTATTTAGGACACATGGTCTAATTGCATTTCAACCCTAATCATTGCTTATCTATAAAAGAAATATGATGTTTCTCTATCAAATAGTTTTTGCAAATACATAAATCTAAAGAGATTAAAATACAAAATCTTAATATTCAACATTACTCAAGTTCTCATTTATTATTTGTGCTAAAATAGCAAATGTTCTTGAGTCAAGTTTGAGTCTGCAAATGAATTACTCATTCTATAAGAGTAATGCACTTTTTTTATTGTTTTGAGAGTGCTTTAGGTGTAGTTTCCTAAGCTTGAAACTGGTTAGAGTTAACCATTGTTGAGGAGTCTTGGCAGAGTTGTCAAGTTAAGCTTATAGTAGAGTTACTATAAACAGGAGAAACGTAGAGTCAGGTTTCGTGGTGTCTGCAATTAAGAGTTTTATTATACTAGAGTTTTGGGTGCTTATGAGGGAAAGTCATGGTTTTTCCTCCCTTGAGCAAGTGGGTTTCCATTTTAAATCTTGCATTCTTTAAAGTTTCCTACATTGTGTTGTGTTTCTGATTAGATTACTATTTTATTGACTGTAACTGATTTTGAGGGACCTAGTCCCTTATAGTGTAGTACAACCTCCAAGGTTTCAAAAATTGGTATTAGAGCTAGAACACTCTAAAAGGTTTATACCTAGAGTGATTTGATTAGCATGACTGCTTTGCCCAACCTGGAAGAAGGGTAATCTACCATTAGACCACCTAGATTTAATAGGCAGTACTAGGGGTGGTGGAAAACCAAAATATTTAACTTTATTATGGCTGAGGATAGTGAGCTGATGGAAATAATTATTGATGGTCCTCATGTTCTTGTTAGAGATGTCAAATAAGTAAAAGTTACAAGAATATTTGTCAAAAGTAGGAGGAAGTTCAATGAGGAAGATAGAAAGAAAATTGAGAAAAACTACAAGGCCAAGAAACTACTAGTGTGTGGTATTGGACCTGATGAATATAATAGGATCTTAGCCTATGAAAATACCAAGGAGATCTAGGATTGCTTGAGGACTTCTCATGAAGGTACTACTGATGTGAAGGATTTAAAAGTAGACATGTTGACAACTCAGTATGAAACCTTCATGAGAAAATACAACGAAACAATCCAAGATATGCATACAAGATTCACCTCTATAACAAATGAGCTTCACTACTTGGGAGAAATGATTCCATTGTATAAGTAGGTGAGAAAGATTCTTGGTGTT
Source organism: Capsicum annuum (assembly GCF_002878395.1). NCBI lineage: Eukaryota > Viridiplantae > Streptophyta > Magnoliopsida > Solanales > Solanaceae > Capsicum > Capsicum annuum. Next base: position 239,209,825 of record NC_061111.1, on the reverse strand, counting down.
CTTCCTATAGTCCTGGGAAAGCAAAGTAGATGTCATAATTGAAGCAAGAAACTTGAAGACCCTTACTATGAATGAACTGATTGGAAATCTAAAAACCTATGAGCTCATGAAGAAGCAAGAGCTGGAGAAGAATAAAGTAAAAAGGTAAAATCCCCTGGAATTAAAGGTTTCCAAACATGGTTCAGCATAAGAGGACACTGATGTTGCCAATTTAGAAAAAAAGATTGTTAAGGCCATGAGGAAGGGTGGTCAGTTCAAAAGAAGAGAAAGCTACAACAGTGGAGGAAGCAATGTTGAAGTGTGTTACAAATGTGGAAATCCTAAGCATTTCATCAAGGACTGTCCAATGCATAAATATAATACCCCATATTAGTCTTAGTTCAGTTCAGCTAAGTGTTAGAACCTAAAAATTTAGCTAAGTGTTGTGGACTTAGTTTATTTTTGGCCTCTTAAGTTTGATGATTTTTAAAGTGACCTTCTCGACCCCAAGACATAAGTTTTTAAGTTGATTCATGTTTAGGGGTGTAAGGAGCATGTCTTGGAGAAGTTTCAAATTTTTTGGATATGGATTGAGGCACATTTGGATTTTATTTCCAGAACCTCACCGCAATTGCATTGCACTGTGGTGGGTATAGGGATGAGGGGTTCATCGCATCATGGTGATGCTCAATTCAGCATTCTAGTTATGAATTTAAATCCTAGAGAGACAGTCTTGTCATATCCCATTGCCCAATCCATAAAATCATAGGATTAACCTTCAGTTAAGGCATCATATGGCCAAATTCCTCAATTTTTCTCTAAATTAAACCCTAACCCTTCCCCAAGTTCATCAAGTCCAAGCATCTTCCCTTTAAGTAAATCAAGAAATTGTGATTCTCAATCCAAGAACATTCAAGAAAAGTAAATTCTCTTGCAAGATTAAAGCTTTAAGGCATGTTTGATGTTCATCCATGGAGTGCAAAAATCCATTTTTAAGTTTTAAATTATGGCTTTTACATGTTATTATGAATTATATCCTTGAAGCTCATATGAACTTTGATTTTGAATCATGTTTACCATGCAGTTTTGTTGGAATTCACTCTTGACACATTTGGATGATGATTATTCGCATGTTAACTCCTTAACCTATGATTTTAATATTGCAATTATGCTATTATCACATATTTTAACTATTACCATGCTTTAACTCATGACCTTCGTGTGTTTGATAAAATGCCTAAGAGAATAACTTTGAACAATGATCCCTATTATGATTTGTAAAGTTATATATGTCCTTATTGATACTTTTATTCAGTGCCGGGGGTTATGAATACCCAAAACTTAGCTGTCGATTAGATGATACCTCCTACAGTCTCAGCTCAGTATTTAGTATACAATTCAGTTTAGGTTTTCTTCACCATAGCAAACAGTTAATCAGTTATTCAGTTACCAGATTTTAGTATTTTAGTTTACAAACTATTTTAGTATCATGTTATATGCTTGGTCATTCATTCACAGATTTCACAATTTTTATGCATTTATATTCAACTACCTCATGCTATTCATTCAGTTAGCTATTATTCATGAAATTAAACCCATGGATATCAGTCTAACCTCATCTCTCATACTATTACATTCAAAGTACTGATTGCATACTCTTTTTTATGCTATGATGTTTAGTATCATAGGTTCGGATGCTCAAGATCCTGACTGCGCGTAGACAGTTCAGCCTTTCAGCAACAGTAGTCGTGGTGAGTTCTCTTCTATTAAGGACATGGTGGCTTATTTTATTTTACTTCAGTACTTTCTTTTAGTTTGTCAGTTGGAGTTAGTTGGGGCCTATCCCATCAACTCTTTTCCATCAGTTTAGAGGCTTTCAGATATTTTAGATAGTCAGTTGGTTTGTTAATCTGTTCAGTCAGATTTTCAGTACGTTCATTTACATTTCAAACTTTAGAATTTTGTTATATTAATTTCAGTACATAAAACATTTGGAAGTATTTAGTTATTTTTGCACATGTACATTTTATTACTATATTATTCAATGCATATAGCAGGTACTAGTTCATGGGTAGCTTATGGTCTTTCGAGTCCGTAAGCATCGTTGTCATGACTAGGGGTATGGCTCACCTTTCAGTAGAGGGTGCAACTCTTAGTAGCAGTCCCTGCATTGCAGAACTACGTAGCCAGTGTAGATTTGAGATATAACCTGCCAGTTAAGCATTGAAACATATATCACCAGGGCACCTGCCAGTACAGGGTGAATCTTTAGTCCTTTAAGACTTCACTTTAGTGGATCCACAAATCCATTGTTAGTACCCGTGGCATAGTACTGATACCCTTTTAACTGGGGTTATAGGTTGAACCTTGATTAGCTCAAATTAGGGTATGTCAGTTAGATGGTACCTTCTGCAGTCTCATTTCAGTATTCAGTACAAAATTTAGTTTAAGTTTTGTTGACCATAGCATATAGTTCATCAGTTATTCAGTTACCAGATTTTAATATTTCGGTTTATAGACTATTTCAGTATCATGTTATATGCTTGGTCATGCATTTGTAGATTTCACAATTTTCATGTATTTATATTTAGTTACCTCATGCTATTCATTTAATCATTTATTATTCATGAACATGAACCCATGCATATCAGCCTAACCTTATCCCTCATACCAGTACATTCAAAGTACTGATCATATACTCTTTTCTTGTGCTATGATGTTTAATATTATTGGTTCAAATGCTCTTGCTCCTGACAGAGCGTAGACAGTTTAGCCTTTAGGCAACAGTAGTTGTAGTGAGTTTTCATCTATTAAGGACATGGTGGCTTATTTTAGTTTACTTTAGTATTTCAGTACTTTCTTTTAGTTTGTCAGTTGGAGTTAGTTGGGTCCTGTCCCATCAACTCTTTTCAGTCAGTTTAGAGGCTTTCACACATTTTAGACAGTCAGTTGGTTTGTTAATCTTTTTAGTTAGATTTTCAGTATGTTCATTTATATTTCAGACTTGAGAATTTTGTTATATTGATTTCAGTACTTAAAACCTTTGGCAGTATTCAGTTATTTCTACACATGTGTATTTTATTACCATATTATTCAGTGCTTACAGCAGGTACTAGTTCATAGGTTAGTTTGTGATCTTTTGGGACCGTAAGCACCATTGTCATAATAAGGTGTAGCCTCAGGTTGTGACAAAACTTGGTATTAGAGCCTATGGTTTTAATGTGTCCTAGGGAGTCTAAAATTTGCATTGAGTAGAGTCTTATGCATACGTGTGAAGCGCGCCACACTTATTAACTAGAGGATACAAGATGTTTTAGAAAAAGTTTCCCTTCTTTCAGTATTCATGTCGTGTGAATGAGCATGAGCTCAATTTAATTCTTTCTAATTTAATCTTTCTTTTATTTATAGAATATGCCTCCCATAAAGAATAACAGAATAAGAAATAGGAATTAGCCCGCACTTCTACCTGTTTAGAAAGATCCCCTGAATGAGCTTGTTTCTCATGCCGAGTTTATAGCTGTATTCACTACTTTACCTCACTCGGTAGCAGCTCAAAATAATCAGCAGGCTGCTATCACAACCTATCCAATGGCTAATACCACTACAGCTAGGATTTGGGACTTCACCCGAATAAACCCTTCTTTGTTTTTGGGATCCATGTCTAATGAGGATCCGTAGGAGTTTCTTGACATGGTTCAGATGGTGACTAAAATTAGGTGTCACATCTAGTGAGAGTGTAGAGTTGGCTACTTACTAGTTATTGGATGTATGTCACACATGGTATAAGCAGTTGAAGAGGGATAGAGGTGCAGATGCAAGGCTTATAGAGTGGGAGGAGTTTGCCACAACCTTTTTAGACAAGTTCTTCCCTTTAGAGTTAAGGGAATCTAAGGTGAAGTAGTTCATAAATTTGAAACAAGGTAACATGAGTGTGAGGGAGTCTTCACTTAAGTTTACTCAGTTGGCCAGTTATGCTCCTTCGATTGTGGCTGATAACAGGTCTAGAGTGAGTAAGTTTGTCTCTGGTGTAGCTGATAGTGTGGTCGAGGAGTGTAGGACCACAATATTGATTAAAAATATGGACTTGTCTAGTCTTATGGTCCATGCTCAGTGGATTCAGGAGGAGAAGTTTATTGAGAAGGAAAGAGAGAATAAGAGGGCTAGGACAGGTAGCCTTAACTTTGCTCAGCTGAGGTCGGAGGGTGGTAATCTTCCTTAATTTTTTCAGAAATTTTCATCCCTATCTCCATCTTTAGCTAGTGCTCCAGTCCTAAAGTTCCAAAATAATAATCAGGATAGAGTGTCAGGCTCTAAGTCCCAAGGCAGTTTAAACAATGGTCTAACTAATCCTCTTTGCCAGAAATATGGCAAAAATCATTAGGGTGTGTGTAGAACGAGTAGTGACATATGCTTTAGGTATGGAAAGCCAGGCCACAGATTTAGGGATTGCCCAAAGAATGGTCAGTAGGGTCAGTCCAGCCATTTTGCAGTTCCATCTGGTCACCCAACTCAGCAAGGGGCCGCTTTCAGCGCAACCAGTGGTCAGTGCTCGAATAGACTATATGAAATCCAGTCCCAATAGGATCAGGAAAGTTCTCCTGATATGGTTACAGGTATGTTATAGGTCTTCCATTTACATGTTTATGCTTTGTTAGATCCCGGAGCTTCACTTTATTTTATAACCCCTTACATAGCTGTTAATTTTGGTGTCAGTCTCAAAACATTAGTAGAGCCTTTCTCAGTGTCTACCCTAGTGGGTAAATCTATTTTAGCAAGAAAAGTATATAGAAATTGCCTAGTTACAGTATCGTAGAAAGTCACTTTAGTAGACCTTGTGGAGTTAGAGATGACTAATTTGGAAATCATTCTTGGTATTGATTGGCTCCACCATTCTATGCTTCATTTGATTGTAGAAATAGAGTTGTTCATTTTTAATTTTTGAATGAACTAATCCTTCAGTGGAGTAGTAGTACTATAATGCTTAGAGGTCAGCTTGTTTCATTCCTTAGAGCGAGAAAAATAATATCGAAGGGGCGTGTTTACCATCTTGTTCGAGTCAAAGACTCTAATTCTGAGACTCCTAGTCTTGATTCAATTTTAGTAGTAAGTAAATTTCCAGATGTGTTCCTTAAATATCTTCCCGGAGTTCCTCCCAAAAGGGAAATTGACTTTTAAATAAGCCTTCTTCAAAATACCCAGACTATATCTATTCCGCCCTATAGAATGGCTCCAACTGAGCTTAGGGAATTTAAAGAATAGTTGAAAGGCCTCTTAGATAAGGGTTTCATCAAGCCCAGTGTTTCCCTATGGGGAACTCCAGTACTTTTTATGCAAAAGAAAGATGGCTCTCTCCGAATGTGCATTGACTACCGCCAGTTGAATAAAGTCAAAATCAAGATCAAATATCCTCTTCCTAGGATCGATGACTTATTTGACCAACTTTAAGGTACAAGTTATTTCTCTAAGACAGACCTTAGATCCATCTATTATCAGCTTAGAATAAGAGAGTGTGACATTCAAAAAACAACCTTCAGAACCTGATATGGTCACTTTGAATATCTAATTATGTCCTTTGGACTAATGAATGCCCCAATAGCCTTCATGGACTTTATGAACAGAGTTTTCAAGCAATACTTGGACATGTTCATCAATGATATTCTTGTCTATTTCCATAGCAAAGATGATTATACAGACCATCTCAGAATTGTATTATAGACTCTTAGAGACCATCAGTTGTTCATCAAATTTAGTAAGTGTGAGTTTTGGTTAAGGTCACTAGCTTTTCTTGGTCATATTATTTCTAGTGATGGCATTAGAGTTGACCCTCAAAATCAGTGAAAAACTATCCTCTATCAGATATTAGAAGTTTCTTGGGTTTGGCTGGCTATTATCGATGTTTTGTTGAGGGGTTTACATCTATTGCATCCCCCATGTCCAGATTGACCTAGAAGAAAGTCAAGTTTCAGTGGTCAGATTCCAGTGAGAAGAGTTTTTAGGAGTTGAAGATTCGGCTCACTTCAGCCCCAGTTTTGATGCTACCAGATGGTTTAGATGGGTTTGTTGTTTATTGTGATGCTTTCAGAGTTAGTTTGGGTTATGTTTTGATTCAGAGAGATAAGGTCATAGCCCACGCCTCTAGACAACTTAAACCCTATGAAAAGAATTATTCTACCTATGATCTTGAGCTAGCAGCTGTTATGTTTGACTTAAAAATTTGGAGGCATTATTTGTATTGGTTTTTTGTTGATTTGTTCACGGATCACAAAAGTTTGTAGTATGTGTTTTTGCAGAAAGATTTAAATCTCCATCAGAGAAGGTGGTTAGAATTGTTGAAAGATTATGATATGAGTGTTTTTGTATTATCTGGGCAAGGCTAATATAGTGGCAGATGCCCTTAGTAGATTATCTATGGGTAGTATTGCTTAAGTAGAGGATAATAAGAAGCAGTTAGGCAAGGAGGTTCATCAGCTTACTAAATTACTTGTGCGGTTGGTGAATTCAGCTAAGGATAGTGTATAGGTTCAGAATAGTTTGGAATCTTCTTTGGTTGCCAAAGTAAAGAAGAAGCAAGATAGATATTCCAGTCTGGTTAAGTTAAAAAAATCAATTAGAGATCAGAAGGTAGAGGTTTTCTTCTAAGAGGGAGGGTGTGTTGTGATGTCAGGGTAGGCTGTGTGTGCCAGGTGTAGATTTTTGAGAAAGTGAATACTTATAGAAGAGCATGGTGCACGTTATTCTATTCATCCAGGAGCCACTAAGATATACCGTGATTTATAGGAAATTTATTAGTGCAGTGGTATGAAGAGGGATATTGCAAAGTTCGTAGCTAAGTGTCCTAATTGTCAGTAGGTTAAGGTTGACCACCAAAGGCCTAGTGATACTATACAAGAGTTCAACATTCCCACTTAGAAGTAAGAAGAGGTGAACATGGATTTTGTGATAGAGTTTTCCCATTCGTGTCGTCAGCATGATTCGATATGGATTATTGTAGATAGGATGACCAAATCAGCCTATTTCTTGCCAGTTCATACTTCTTATTGAGACGAGGATTATTCCAACCTCTATATTAGAGAGTTAGTTAGCTTGGATGGAGTCCCATTGTCAATTATTTTGGATAGAGGTTTACTTCCCACTTTTGGAAAGCTTTTCAGAAGAGTCTTGGTACCTAAGTTCATCTTAGTACTGATTTTCATCCTCAAATAGATGGTCAGGTAGAGAGAACCATTTAGACTCGAAAGGACATATTAAGATCATGTGTTATCGACTTTAAGGGTAGTTGGGATGATCACTTGCCTTTGTTTGAGTTTGCCTACAATAACAGTTATCATTCAAGTATTCAGATGGCTCCGTTTGAGGCTCTATATGGAAGGAGATATAGGTATCCTATTAGTTGGTTTGAGGTAGGTAAAACTACATTGATAGGGCTTGATTTAGTATTTGATGTGATGGAGAAGGTTAATTTAATTAGGAAGAGGCTTAGTATAGGCCAAAGTCGCTAGAAATCCTATGCAGATGGGAGGAGAAGAGATGTTGAGTTTGAGATTAATGACAGTCTATTTGAAAATCTCTCCCATAAAGGGAGTGAAGAGGTTTGGCAAGAAGGGGAAGATCAGTCCCTGATATGTTAGCCCTTACAGAATCTTGAGCCACTTTGGAAAAGTAGCTTATGAGCTTGAGTTGCCTGCAGATTTGGCATCAGTGCATCCAGTGTTCCATGTCTCCTTTTTAAAGAAGTGTATTGGAGACCCAGCTGTGGTAGTTCTTTTAGAAAGTACATCTATTCAGGATAACCTTTCTTACGAAGAAATCCCAGTTGAAATCCTTGATCGTCAGATTCGTAGACCGAGGAACAAAGAAGTTCCCTTGGTCAAAGTTCTTTGGCAGAATCAGTCCATTGAGGGAGCCATCTGGGAAGCAGAAGTAGACATGCATACCAAGTACCCTCATCTTTTTCTGCTGACTCAGACTTAGCTCAAGGTAATATTTTTCCTTAGATTATCTCTTTTCCATTTTCAATTCTAGTTATATAATCATCTTTCTATCATTACATGTATTTAGAATCAATTTAGACATGTATCATATTTCAGACTCAGTCATGCAACCATGTTATCAGTTATGCATGTTCAATATGTGATTTTAGTTACCTCAATATTCTTAGCTTAATTAGTCTTACTCGAGGATGAATGTTCCTAAGGGGGAGATATTGTAATGCCCCGCATTAGTCTTAGCTCAGTTCAGCTCATAGTGCATGCATGAGAGGTTTATAACCTAAAAATTTAGCTAAGTGTTGGGGACTTAATTTTATTTTTGGCCTCTTAAATTCAATGATTTCTAAAGTGACCTTCCCGACCCCGAGACGTAAGTTTTTGATTTAATTCATGTTCAGGGGTTTAAGGTGAATGTATCAAGAAAGTTTTAGATTTTTTAGACGAGGATTGAGGCACGTTTGGATTTCATTTCCAGAACCTCACCGTGATTGCATTGCTTTGCTGTAGGTATAGCGATGGGGGCTTCATCGCATCACGGTGATGCTCAATTCGGCATTCCAGTTATGAATTTAAATCCCAGAGGGGCAGTCTTGTCTTTTTTTATCGCCCCAATCCGTAAAAACACAGGATTAACCTTCAGTTAAGGAATTATATGCCCAAATTCCTCAATTTCTCTCTAAATTAAACCCTAAACCTTCCCCAAGTTCATCAATTTCAAGCATCTTCCCTTCAAGAAAACCAAAAAATTGTGCTTCCCAATCGAAGAACGTTCATGAAAAGTAAATTCCCTTTCAAGATTAAAGCTTTAAGGTATGTTTGATGTTCATCCATGGGACTTTTTCACCCATGGAGTCCAAGAATCTATTTTTAAGTTTTAAATTATGGGTTTTACATAGTATTATGAACTATATCCATGAAGCTCATATGAACTTTCATTTTGAATCATATTTACTATGCATTTTCATTGGAATTCTCCGTTGACACATTTGGATGATGATTATTTGCATGTTAACTCCTTAACCCATGATTTTAATATTGCAATTATTCTATTATCACATATTTTAACTATTCCCATAATTTAACTCATGGCCCTCGTGTGTTCGATGAAATACCTTAGAGATGTATTTTGAACAATAGTCTCTATTATGATTTGTAAAGCTATATATATCCTTATTGATACTTCTATTCAGTGCTGGGGGTTATGATACTCGAAACTTAGTTGTTTACTTAGTCTCAGTATTTTTTAGAATGGTTTTAGATATGGATGAGCATCATTCATTTAGTCAGTTATCATAATCAGTTAAACTCAGATCAGTTCAGTAATCTAAGTAGTTTAATTAGGAGTAGGATTTAGCACCGAGCGAACCCAGGGATGGGGGCTCACCTGCCAGTAGAGGGTGTGACTGTTAGTAGTAATCCCTGCATCCTAGAACTACATAGCTAGCATAGGTTTGAGATGTTAACTTGCCAGTTGAGGGTTAACACATATCTTCCTAGGGCATCTTCCAGTAAAGGGTGACTCTTTAGTCCTTTGGGACTTCACTTTAGTGGATCCACACAACCATTGTTAATACCTGTGGCACGGTGCTGACACCCTTCTAACTATGGTTAAGGGTTGAACCATAATTATCTCAGATTAGGACATGTCGGTTAGATGATACCTCTCACAGTATCAGTTCAGTAATCAGTACAAAATTTAGTTTAGGTTTACTTGACCATAGCATACAGTTCATCAGTTATTTAGTTACTAGATTTTAGTACTTCAGTTTATAAACTATTTTAGTATCATGTTATATACTTGGTCATGCATTCTCAAATTTCATAGTTTTCATACATTTATATTCAGTTACCTCATGGTATTCATTTAGTTACTATTCTTACACATGAACCCAAGCATATTAACCTAACCTCATCTCTCATACCAGTACATTCAAAGTACTGATTGCATACTCTTTTCTTGTGCTATTATGTTTAATATCATAGGTTTAGATGCTCAGGATCCTGATCATGCGTAGATAGTCAGCCTTTTATCTGCAATAGTCATGTTTGAAATAATCTCAGAGAATTTTATTACACTATGGATTCTCAGAATATGGGCTAAGTTTGGATGCCCTAAGTGCAAGAAAAGCCTATTGAACTGGATGAAGAAATATTAGGCAGGATTTTGGACATACCTGTTGTAGGTGTGAGAACTATGGTAAATCAACAACTTACAACCAAGTTTATGATTAATTTCTCAAAGGTGGGAGGGAACTCAACAATCGTAGTAAAAAGAAGTTTTTAATTAGTGAGTTTCAACTGGTATTTGAGTTCATCAATAAGGTCGTATTATCAAGGTTCGAGAAAAGAACCATAGTATTAGCTATTGACCTATTTTTAATTGAATGCTTGAGTAAATTTGAACTGATTAGTCTACCTATTTTAATGATAGAGCATATGCATAAGGTGCTTCATAAAAAGAAAGGGAAACATATGATGACATATGGTTATTTCTTAGTGTTTAAGAATTTTTGTGTGGTTGGAACTAAGGGAACACTAGGAATAGTCAAACAGATGTCCAGTCTGACAACTCTAGTGGAAAGTCAATGTGTTGAAGGCAAGCCTGGAATAATGTCTCAATTGTCTGAGTTACTTGATGCTCAAGAAAAGCTGGGCAGGGAAATGAAGGAATTATGAATCAAGTTAGCTGGAAAAGATGCTGAAATAGTTCAGCTGAAGCTACAGAATCAATCCTCTGAAGGACCAAGTTCCACTGAGGAACTTGCAGCTAAAAATGCAAAGCTCCAAGCTAAAGTGGAAGAACTAACTGGTGAAGTTCAAGGATTGAATGCTAAAGTGAAGTCCTCATCAAACAGTAGTTGGATGCCCACAGTATTGAAAATGCAAGAATGGAGATGCTGCTTAAGTCTCTTTCCCCCAATCCTCCCTTTACCTAAACCCTGTTATCCCTATTCCCTCATTAACCTTATGTCAGTTTCATATCCTGGTTCTCATGATGGATTTTAAAGACATTAGTTTTATGTTGATTATTTTAGCTTGCTATATTGGTACTGAATTTTATGAATGAATGAATCTTGTTTTGTATGTTACATTTGTTTCTTTTTCAACTTGTTCTTTATATTAGTATTGCCCCAGTGGTCATGAGTTAACTAACCTGTGCTTATCTTTACTCTTAGTTTATTGTTTTGACTTTTCAATGATGCCAAAAAGGAGAATACTGAATTCAGGTATTAAGGACCAAGTATGTGTGTTTAAGAAAAGAATGTACTGATAATGTTAGGGACCAAGTGCCAAGTGCACATAGTGTGATGATATGCTTGAGGAAAAGATCTGGAGGCATAGTGACAGGGGGAAGTATGTAAAATATACTAAATGAATAAAGGTACATGATGATAGGGGAAAGTAATTAAATCTTGATAGCAATCATCAATAAGGGACTAGGTCCCTAAGTTGTGAAAGCATGGTGTTGCATGGTAGGGTGGATATTTATCTTTAATAGTGGTAATCACACTGATTAAATATGATGAATGAGCATGATCATTGATGCTCAAAACTCTGTGGTTGGTTTGTCATCATCAAAAAGGGGAAAAATTATTTTATCTTATTTTCATGATGAGCAGCTAACTTTAAGGAACCAGGTTTGTGGATGTTCAAGGCTACAGTACAGCTGGCACACGTCTGCACAATTTTGTCCTCTTGTGTAACAAACTATGCAAGATTTGCTTGTAGTATTTATGACACCTGGTCCAGTGATATTTTAACCCTAATCATCACTCATCTATAAAAGGAAAAGTATTCTACTTTGTCAAGTAGTTTTTGCAAATCTGGAAAGCTGAAGAGTGTAAAAGGCCAAAACTCAATATTCGACATTGCTCAAGTTCTTATTTATTTTATTTGCTAAAATAACAAATTTTCTTGAGTCTAGTTTGAGTATGTAAATGAATCACTCATTTTATAAGAGTAATGATCATTTCTTCTTATTTTGAGAGTGATTTAGGTAGAGTTCCCTATGATTGAAATTGGTTAGAGTTAACCAGTGTTTAGGATTCTTGGCAGAGTTGTCAAGTTGAGCTTGTAGTAGAGTTACTACAAGCAGGAGGAACCTAGAGTTAGGTTTAGTGGTGTCTGTAATCAAGAGTTTGATTATCATGGAGTTTTGGGTGCTTATGAGGTCAAGTTGTGGTTTTTCCTCTCTTGAGAAAGGGGGTTTCCATGTTAAATCTTGTGTTCCCTAAGGTTTCCTGCATTATTTTATGTTCCCAGTTAGATTACTATTTTATTGCAAGTGATTGATTTTGAGGGAACTAGTCCCTCACAGTGTGGTGCAACCTTCAAGGTTTCAACAAAAAGTCTATGAAACTCCAATGAGTCCCTTCACAAGTCTTGATTCAAATTCATCTAGAAAAGACGTTGATGAAAATACATATAGAGGAATGATTGGATCACTCCTCTACATAAACACCAGTCGATCATACATCATGTTCAGTGTGTGTAAGTTTGCAAGGTTTCAATCGCCTACTAAAGAGTCTTATTTGACCGCTGTGAAAAGTATTATTCGATATCTCATCAAAACACAGTATATTGGACTATGGTACCCTTGTTTCTCTCATTTTCACTTAATTGGATATTCAGATACTGACTTTGTAGGTGTAAGAATGACAAAAAAGTACTACGGGAACATGTCTGTAATACCCGTTTCTTTTTCCTAGCTTGAAATCATCTCAAGAATTCTAGGACTTACTTTGAAATGCAAATCAGTTTTTGTATATGCAGTATTTTTGAGATTTTCACTTTCTATCACGTAGGAAATTGAGTTGGCTTTCCAACAATACCAATTTTCTCCAAATCCGACATCAGACAAAGCAATTATGGATGTTTTACTCGGAACGGTCAGAATCGCCCAGGTGCGACGGCCCAGTTGGCGGACCGTCAAATTAGTGACGGTCCACCACTTGGACTATCACTTCCCAGGCAGAAGGGTCCCATTCTGGTTAAGGCCTGACGGCAAAGTTAACGGACCATCAACTTAGTGATAGACCACCACTTGGAACGTCAAAGCCATGCCAGTTAAGCCATGTTCTGGATAAGGACTAACAGACGAGTTGACAGACCATCAAAGTTGTGACGTACCGTCAGCCAGGCCGTCAAACCTTATCCAGTGAAGCCCATTTTTAGTCCACGTCTGATGGGATGAATGATGGTCAACCAGGAGTCTGACGGACCGTCACATGCCACGTTCATCTTATTTCTAGGTCGTTTTAACAGGGATATTTTGGTCACTTATCACCCGCCTATATATACCTAGATAAGTCCAAATTCAGCCATTTTGCTCACTTTATTTCACAAACAACAACTAGGGTTTCTCCCTAAATTAAATCTTCAAGACGAGGACTCAATCTTTTTCAAGAATCATAGGATTTCAAATCCTTCTAGTTCAAAAACATCAAGAACCTTGAGTTAGGTATGCGTAGTATTCATCTATAGACCCCTTTTGTTCATAGAGTTCAAGAACCATGGTTTTAAATGAGAAAATTTGATTTCCTTGTTGCTATGTGATGTTGTTCATGTCAATGACCATTGTTTAAAATTCAGAATATTATTTTAAGATGATTTCCATGAAGTATGCATTTTGTAGTTAAAACCCATGAAATTGGATGGTTCAAGATGATTAATATTTGTTGAGAAAACCTATGCCCAAGGTGTGCATATAAGGTGTTTGTTAAAATGCCTAGGATGCTAGATGTTCATATTTACATGATTCTATGATATCTAAATGACAAGTCCATATTAGCTATACACTCAATATGAATTCCATGCTATTTATGGTTTGCTATTGTTGTGGCGTGAAGCATGTGTGATAATGGAATTATAGAACATGTACACGAAATGTATCCATGCTTTCCCTGCCATGTTTGAGATGTTGAATAGACTCATGAAGTACACTATCCCTTACTTATGATATTATGAATTGTGGACTCAAATCTTGTGATCAAGTCATGTCATGGGTATTCGTACCCGAAACTATAGCTGTGTGCTTAAAGCCATGTTATGTTGTTATGATATCTTCAGTCAAGCCACGTTCCATAGAATTCAATCAGTTATGTGACTTAGAAAACCTCAGAAACCTTATGATCTCTGTCATTTATCAGTATTATTTCGTCAGTCAACGAAAATTCAGTAAACCCAGTTCATGTATAGTCAGTTAAATCATGTTCAGTCTCTTCAGATGGGAGTAGGAGTTAGCCCGGAGCGAACCCAAGGATGGGAACTCACCTGCTTTAGATGAAGGTGTGATTCTTAGAAGAAATCCTTGTATTCCAGAACTATGTAGTCAGCATAGGTTGAGACATCAACACTGCCAGGTTGAGGGTTGATGGGGCAGACATCCGCTGTTCTCTTTTGGGGACATTACTAGATTTGAGGGTCACTCACAACATGTCTTTACCCGTTGTAGGGTATTGACACCCTTCCAATCAGGGCAACGATTGGACCCCAATTCAGCTACTTTAGCATACATGGGGCATGTTGGTCAAACAACTACCTCTCACAGTTTTAGTATCAGTCTCAGTAAAAGAACTCAGATAGTTCTTCAAATATCAGTATACCAAGACTATTAGATATAGTGAAACTCAATTATAGCACGGGACTCAGAAAGTTCCACTAGATTCAAGACTGTCAGACACAGTCATTCATGTTATCAGAACTACAGTTTTAGCCATGTATTAGCGTACAAATTTAGTTATCATGTACACATGATTTAAGTTACTATGTATGTATGTTTGCACTCTTACATTCATATCAGTCAATATATATGTATGTTTGCACTCTTACATTCCAGTTGTACTGACGCATTTGCGCTATGGTGCTTTCTTTTTATGTTACACCATAGGTTCAGAGACACAAGTTCTAGACCAACAGTAGCAGTCACATTCAACACATAGAGTTGTAGTGAGTCCTCTTCATTGGAGGACGATATTACTTGATTTATTTATTTATTAATTCAGTTAGTTTTTAATTTATGGAGTTAGTTGGAGACATGCCCATCAACTCCTTATTCAGACAGTACTTAGAGGTTTTCAAATTTAGTATTTAGATTCAGTTGTTTTGGGTATTTGCTACCCACATGGATGTCATGTTTTGACAGTTTCTTTATTCAGTTAACCTTATGGCCTATTATTCATGTTTTCCGTATTTTACAAGTATATTATATAGTGTACTGGTACAGATATCAGTCATGGGTTATCTTGTGGTCCTTTGGAGTCATAAGCATTGTGTAGCATTCCGATTCAAAAAATTGGGGCATTACAAACTTGGTATCAAAGCCC
The DNA here is from genome assembly GCF_002878395.1 of Capsicum annuum. Classification (NCBI taxonomy): domain Eukaryota; kingdom Viridiplantae; phylum Streptophyta; class Magnoliopsida; order Solanales; family Solanaceae; genus Capsicum; species Capsicum annuum. Next base: position 239,194,533 of record NC_061111.1, on the reverse strand, counting down.
AAGGTTCAATAGAGTCCAAGGAAGTCTGAAATCCGCATCTAGTAGAGTCTTGTACATGGGTGTGTTGCGCGCTATATTTATGTGCAGGAGGCTATAAGATGATTTAGGAACAGTTTCCCCTCTTTCAGTATTCATGTCGTGCTAGTGAACATAATGTCAAGTTAAACTCTCAGTCTAATCCATTCTTCTCTCTATCTCAGAGTATGCCTTCAAAGAGTAGAAACCAACCAGCTCCTCAGCCCGAAGATCCTTTGGGCGAACATGTTTCTCATGCGGAGTTTAGAGCCGCATTCACCACACTTGCTTAGTTTATGGCTGCCCACAATGAATGGCCACCAGCTATTTTGGCCAATCCAATGGCAAATTCCACCGCAGCTAGGATTCGGGACTTCACCCAAATGAACCCTCCTTCTTTCACAGGGTCTAAGTCTGATAAAGACCCTCAGGAGTTTATTGACCAAGTCTAGAATTTCATTGACATCATGGGTGTTACATCTATTCAGAATGCTAAGTTAGCCGCATATTAGTTGGAAGATGTTGCTCATACTTGGTACAAATATTGGAAATACAAGAGGGTAGATGGTGCAGGTCCTATTGAGTGGGAGAAATTTGTCATGGCTTTCTTAGACAGATTATTTCCCCAAGAGCTGAGGGAAGCCAAAGTTGTTGAATTTATCAACCTCAGTCAGGGAAACATGACGGTTAGGGAGTATTCTCTCAGATTTACTCAGCTATCCAGATATGCCCCTTATGTGGTTGCAGACAATAGGGCTAAGATGAGAAAGTTTGTGTCAGGGGTGAACGACAGTGTGGTAAATGAGTGTAGGTCTACAATGCTGAATAGTGATATGACTTTAACTAGACGCATGACCCATGCCCAGCAAATAGAGGAGCAGAAGGTTAAGACTAGAGAAAGGCAGAATAAGAGAGCAAGATCAGGCAGTTTTAGTTTTTCTCCACCCAAATCTGAGGGAGGAAATCGTTCACAGTTTTATCCTAAGTCATCAGCTCCAACTCATTCTACAGCCAGTGCTTCAGTTCCTAAGTTCAGAGAGGGTAACCAAGATAGATCGCCAAGCTCTAAGTCTCAGGGCAGTGTTAGCAGTGCCCGAACTAATCCTCTATGCTAGACTTGTGGTAAGAACCACAAGGGTATTTGCAGAGCCGGTAGTGATGTTTGTTTTGATTATAGCAAACCAGGCCACAGGATCAAGGATTGTCCTCAGTCAGGTCAGCCAAAACATCTCCGTTCCCCAGTTCAGTTCGGTCACCCGAATCAGCAGGGTGCCACTTCCAGTGCTAATAGTGGGCAATGCCCAAATAGGTTATATGCTCTTCAGACCTGATACGATCAGGAAAATTCTCCTGATGTCGTTACCGTTACGTTACAGATTTTACATGTTCATGTTTACGCTTTGCTAGATCCAGGTGCATCCTTGTCTTTTGTTACTCCCTTTATAACTGAAGATTTCAAAATCAGTCCCAAAATTCTCGCAAAGCCTTTTTTAGTCTTTACCCAAGTGGATAAAACCATCATAGCCCGGTGGGTATACAGGAACTGCCCGGTTATGATAATTCAGAAAGTCACCTCAGCAGATTTAGTCAAATTAGAGATGACTGATTTTGATGTCATTCTTGGCATGGATTGGCTTCATTCCTGCTATGCCACAGTCGACTGCAGAAATAGAATAGTTCAGTTCCAGTTTTTGGATAAACTTGTCTTAGAGTGGTTGGGTAGTACTTCATCTTTCAGGGGTCAGCTTATTTCCTACCTTCGGGCAAGGAAAATAATTTCTAAGGGGTGTATGTATCATTTCATGCACGTTAAGGACTCAAGTTCCAATTCCAATTTCCAGTCTTGAATCAGTCCCTGTGGTTAATGAATATTCTGATGTCTTTCCTAAAGATCTTCCAGGCATTCCTCTCGAAAGGGAAATAGATTTTGGCATAGACTTTCTCCCAGATACTTAGCTTATCTCTATTCTGCCATATAAAATGGCATCAGCAGAGCTCAGAGAGCTAAAAGATCAGTTGAAGGATCTCTTAGATAAGGGATTCGTCAGACCCAACATTTCCCTATAGGGTGCACCAGTCTTATTCATGTGCAAGAAAGATGATTCTCTCAGAATGTGTATTGATTACCGTCAGCTGAACAAAGTTACAGTTAAGAATAGGTATCCACTTCCCAAAATAGATGATCTATTCGACCAACTTTAGGGCACTAGTTACTTCTACAAGATAGACCTCAGATCAGGCTATCATCAGCTTAGAATTAGAGAATGTGACATTCCAAAGATAGCTTTTCGTACTCGGTATGGTCACTTCAAATCTCTAGTCATGTCCTTTGGTCTTACCTATGCACCTACAGCTTTCATAGACTTGATGAACCAGGTGTTCAAGTAGTATTTGGACATTTTCATCATAGTCTTTATAGATGATATTCTGGTCTACTCTCGCACAGAGCGTGATTATTCAGACCATCTCAGAATTGTTCTTCAGACTCTCAAAGATCATCAGCTATTCGCCAAGTTCAGCAAGTGTGAATTTTCGCTAAGATCTATAGCATTCCTTGGCCATATTGTCTCTGGTAATGGCATTAGAGTAGATCCTTAGAAAATCGAAGCAGTAAGGAATTGGCCTCGCCCTGTCTTTCCATCAGATTTAGTATTTAGATTTACTTGTTTTGGGTATTTGCTACCCATATAGATGTCATGTTTTGATAGTTTCTTTATTCAGTTGCACCTTATGGCCTATTGTTCATGTTTTCCGTATTTTACAAGTATGTTATACAGTGTACAGGTACAGATATCAGTCATGGGTTAGCTTGTGGTCCTTTGGAGTCATAAGCACCGTGTAGTATTCCAATTCAGAAAATCGAGGTGTTATAATGAAATTCTTGGTAATGCCTTGATTTTTGTAATACTTCGTACCTTTTCTAGCGAGAATATGTCCTAAAATATTAAAGGATAGCTTCTAAGATGAATATTATTTATTTTGTATGAAATTATTTAGATTTGGACTTTCCATGATACAAGAAATTCAATTTTCTTTCCAACGATATAAGATTCACCTAAATCTGATAATTGGGTAAGAAGTTATGGTTATTTTAAGTTCTAGTCGTAAAATACCGTCATTTGGGCCCTTAGCGCATCGCAGAGAAGTGTAATATCAAAATTGTCAATTTCCAGTGAGGCCCCGTGATCTTGGCGCATCGCGGGGAGGCCCAATTTCCCGTTTGGCAATTTCCAGTGAGGCCCTGCAATCTTGGTGCATCGCGGAGAGGCCTAATTTCCCGTTTGTCCAATTTCCAGTGAGCCACCATGATAGTGGTGCATCGCGGTGGCCACCATGTTTGCAAAATGTTACATTTTTTAGTTTTTTTTGGGAGCTTATCAATCCAAAAATAAGAGATTAAGCATATTTCAAAGAACATTATGCTTTATTCATCATTCCCTCTCAAACCAAAACCCTAGTTCATCAACTTCCTCCCCAAGAAATCCAAAATTTCTCCATTAATTCTCCAAGATCATTCAAGATTGAGATTTTCCAATATAAGAGCACTAAGAATTCATCCCCTAAGCATCAATAAGAATCCAAGATTCAATAATTTAAGGTATGTGGGGTTTGAAGAAGGATAATTCTTTCATCCATGTGCCCAAAACATTACTTTAATTACAAATTTACTACAATTTGTTTTATTTTCCATGAAATTCAAGTTAGGGTTCATACCCATTCTTGTTAATCACAAGCTTATGATATTTTCAATGATTTAGAAGTTGAATTTCATGATTTTGTTCATCTTTTCATGCATATTGCTGAGATTTCCAGAATTTGAGTTGGTCTATCAATATTTAAATTACCTAGCATGAATATTATGATGCTTTAACATGAGATTGATACATGGGTTACTACCCTAAGATGGAATATTATTGTTTTAAGAAAGATGATGCTTTAAGCATCTTATGAATAGATTATTCTCAATTTTCAGAAAAAAGTTTTGATCTTTTGATCATTGGTTTAGCTTTGGAATCCACTACAGCTTTTACAATTTATAGAAACTCAGAATAGTTTTGTTCACAGACTTACTAAAGTCAGTGCATAAATAGTTTTTCATATAAATACTTATGCTAGTTTTAAGAAGTGGATTTCCAATGGTTTTGAGAATACAGGTCTTAAAGGGAGTAGTATTTAGCATCGAGCGGGAAGTATGGGCTGAGCGTGCCCTATCTTCCAAAGAACTACGTAGCCAACGTAGGTGCAGACTTAGATTATTGCCATTTATATGAATGAGAAATTTAGTTTGTGATCAATCACCTAGAATTGGTTATACCCCCTAGCAAGAGTATGAAACATCTCCCCAACATGAGGTTTCCTCCTTAGTAGGTCAAGATGTTGGACTCCATGTAGCTCACATGGTTTATGTCGGTTAAGAGAACCTCCCTGCTAGTAAAAGTATACATCTTTTCAGATAATGTAGTTTCCCTAAAGTTTAAAAGCCTAACAGTAAAGATTTTCAGAATAATTTTAAAAGTATCCTCCCTACAATCTAACAGTTAAGAATATATTCCCTAAAGCTTTGAAGGAATCCCCTTGTAGATAAGTTTTCAGATATGATTTAAGAATAAATAACAGAATACAGATTTTAGAACTAAGTGTTATGGCTCACAATACTTTTACTATATGTTTTACTATTCTTGATTATGATCTTCAGCTTTTAGATTTACTCAAGCCTACATGAGTCATTTACATTTAGCATGCGTGATTTCATATAATGTGATGATATTGTTTACTTATTGCATACACCCTCATATACTCAGTAAATCCTCAAAGTACTGATCCACATATACGTCTATTTGCTACATTGTCTTATAATTTAGGTTCAGGTTCTTAGTCTCCTTAACGACAGTTGGTGAGTCCTCATAGTTCGAGGACTTAGCTATTTATGTTTTATCTTACTAGTAGATGTTCATTTATTTATTTTAGCCAATTTAAGTCATCTGGGCCCTTTTCCAATGGCTCTCTAGACTCAGCTAGTAGAGGCTTGTCGGACTACCAAATTTAGTCTTAGATCTCAGTTGTCTTATTCAGACTTTTTAGTATTTGTTTAATCAAATTGATGAGATTAGTACTTTCAGATATATTCAGATAGTTTTTGTATTTTATAATGATTTTATACTTATGTGAGATTCAGATGTGTTAGAAGGCAGCCAGGGTTAGCTCAGGACTACTTGTAGTTTGGAGAACCATATGGCATCCCAGGAACTAAATTTTGGGGCATTACAAACTTGGTATCAGAGCCTAAGGTTTAGAGAGTCCTAGGGAGTCAGACAAGCTACGTTACATAGAGTCTTGATCATCAGTGTGAAGCATGCCACATCTATGACTAAGAGGCTATGAAGTGTTTTAGGGAAATCCTCCCTTTCTTTCATAATCCATCATGCTTACAACTATTTCTATATGCTATTAAATCGTGCTCTTTTATGATAGAAAATATCTCCTCGTTGAGCTAATGCCCGTAGAAACAATTACGAGCCACTTCAGCCCACAGATCGTTTGAATGAGAATATGTCACATGCAGAGTTTTGAGCAGCTTTTCAGGCGCTAGCCTAAGCTGTGATTGCTAATATTCAAGGTAATCGCCAGGCTGCAGTCCTACCTCAATAGGATGGAGATTTAGTTGCAGCCATAATTTGACACTTTATGAGGATGAACCCGCCAAAATTCTTTGGGTCAAAGGCAGGTGAGGACCCACAACTATATCTTGATGAGGTAAAGAAGATCATCTGAGTTATGTATGTTTCTAAAAAAGGAAGTGTAGAATTGGCATCCTATATGCTAAAGGATGTTGCCTATGACTGGGTCATGATGTGAAAGAAGAGTAGAGGGCAGAATGCAACCCCTATGACTTAGCAAATATTTCAGGATGCATTCCTAGACAAATTCTTCCCAATTTAGATAAGGGAAGCTAAGATAGAAGAGTTCATGAACCTGAGGTAGGGCTCCATGACAGTGAAGGAGTACTGCCTCAAGTTCAACTAGTTGTCTAAATATTCCTCTGATCATATGGCTGACCCTAGGTTAAGTATGAGTAAGTTTGTGACCGATGTATCTGGGTTAGTGGTTAAGGAGTGTAGGGCTGGTATGCTTTATAGAGACATGGATCTTTCTAGATTGATGATGCATGCTCAGAAAATTGAGCCAAAAAAGATGAAGGAAAGAGAGAGAGTGAATAAGAGGGCTAGAACTAGGCAGTTTGATCATGGTCAGAATAGGCCTGGGAGAGAAAATCGTTTGCAGTTTTAGAATTATTCATCTATGCCTGTACCTTCTTCAGCCAATGCTCCTGTACCCAAAAATAAGCAAAAATAATGGGGTAAGTCTTCTATGTCCATATCTCAGAATGGTGTGAGTGGTAGCCCCAGTTATCCTCAGTGTGTTAGGTGTGGCAAGAATCATCCTGGTGAGTGTCTAGTAGGATGGAGAGGTTGTTATGGGTATGGCTAGCTAGGCCATGGAATCAAATAGTGCCCACATGCTAGACAGGGAAATAAGGATGTTCGTCCTGAAACTCAAGCTAATAATGCATCAGCTCCTCTAGGTCGCCCATCTCCTTCTCAGGGCACATCATCCAGTACCGTTGGTGGTCAGTGCTAGAATTAATTTTATGCTTTACCCTCCGCTAGGAGCAGGAAGATTCCCTAAATGTTATTACTGGTATGTTTTGTGTCTTCCATTTTGATGTTTATGTGTTGTTAGATCCTGGGTCAATTTTTTTTTATGTGACCCCATTAGTTGCTGTGAATTTTGAGATAAATTCTAAAAATATTCCCTAGTCTTTCTTGGTTTCTACCCCAGTAGGTGAGTCAGTTATTACTAAGAAAATCTATAAAAAGTATCCTATCACTATCCTTCATAAAGTTATGTTAGCAGACTTGATAGATTTAGATATGGTTGATTTCGATCTTATTCTTGGCATGGATTGGCTCTATTCCTATTATGCTTCAGTTTCAGTTTCCAGATGAGCCAACCTTTGAGTGGTCCAGTAATTTAGTGTCTTCTAAGAGTCATTTCATATCTTATATTAAGGCCAGAAATTTTATATCCAAAGGTTGTATTTATCACCTAGGTCGAGTTAAAGACACTAAGTCTGAGACCCCAAAAGTTCAGTCAGTCAATGTAGTAAATGAGTTTCCAGACATCTTTCCAGAAGATATCCCAGGGGTACCTCCAGCTAGAAAGATAGAATTTGGTATTGACCTTCTCCCAGATACTTAGCTTATTTCTATTACTCCATATTATATGGCTCCTGTTGAGCTTAAGGAGTTGAAGGAGAAACTAAAAGATCTTTTAGATAAAGGTTTCATAAGGCCTAGTGTTTCTCCATGGGGCGCTCCCATCCTATTCATGCAAAATAAATATGGTTCTTTGAGTATGTGCATTGGCTATCGTCAACTAAATAAGGTCACAGTCAAGAACAAATATCCTCTTCCTAGAATCGATGACCTGTTTGATCAACTGCAAGGTGCAAGTTATTTCTCAAAGATAGACCTTAGATCTGGTTATCATCAACTTAAAGTTAGGGAATATGATATTTTGAAGACTGCCTTTAGAACCTGCTATGGTCATTTTGAGTTTCTAGTCATGACTTTCAAGCTAACCAATGCTCCAACAACTTTCATGGACCTCATGAATTGAGTGTTCAAGAAGTATCTAGATATGTTTGTGATAGTGTTCATAGATGATATCCTCGTATACTCCTGTAGTGAGGAAGACCATGCAGACCATCTTAGGATTATCTTGAAAACTCTTAGAGATCACCAATTGTTCGCCAAATTTAGCAAGTGTGAGTTTTGGTTAAGATCAGTAGCCTTTCTTGGTCATATTATTTTCACCGACAGCATTAGAGTTGATCCCCAAAAGATAGAAGCCATAAGAAATTGGCCTAGACGTATCTCTCTATCAAATATTAGGAGTTTCTTAGGTCTAGATGGCTATTACCTCCATTTTGTTGAAGGTTTATCATCTATTGCATCACCTATATTTAGATTTACCCAAAAGAAAGTTAAGTTCCTATGGTCAGATTCCTACGAGAAGAGTTTTCAGGAGTTAAAGACTAGACTCACTTCAGCCCCAGTGTTAGCATTACTTGGTGGTACGAATGGTTTTTTGGTGTATTGTGATGTCTCTAGAGTTGGTTTGGGTTGTGTTTTGATTCATAGAGGTAAGGTCATAGACTATGCCTCTAGATAGTTAAAGCCTCATGAAAAGAATTACCCAACTCATGATCTGGAATTAGCTGTTGTTGTTTTTGCTTTAAAAATTTGGAGACACTATCTTTATGGTGTTCATATTGATGTATTCACAGACTACAAAAGGTTGTAGTATGTGTTTATTTAAAGTGAGTTGAATCTCCATCATAGAAGGTGGTTAGAGTTGCTAAAAGACTATAATATGAGTGTATTATACCATCCAGGCAAGGCCAATGTAGTGGAAGATGCCCTTAGTAGGTTGTCTATAGGCAGTGTAACTCATGTGGAGAATAGTACGAAAGAATTATCTTGAGAAGTTCATCGTTTGGCTAGATTAGGTGTTAGGTTGGTTGATTCAGCTGAAGGAAATATTTGGGTTCAGAGCAGTTCTAAATCTTCCCTAGTATCGGAAGTGAAGGAAAAACAAGATATGGATTCTAGTTTGGTCAAACTAAAGGAGTTGGTCAAAAGCCTAAAGGTATAGATTTTCTCCTAAGGGGGAGATGGTGTGTTGAGACACCAAAGTATATTGTGTGTGCCTTGTGTTGATGATTTAAGGCAGAGAATTATGGCTAAAGCTCATGGCACGTATTATTCTATTCATCTCAGTGCTACCAAGGTGTACCGCAATTTTTGGGAAATCTATTGGTGGAGTGGCATAAAGAAAGATATAGGAAATTTTGTAGAAAAGTGTACAAATCGTCAACAGGCTAAGGTAGAGAACCAAAGACCTAGTGGTACATTGCAAGAGTTTGGTATCCCCACTTGGAAGTGAGAAGAGGTGAATATGGATTTTGTGACTGGTTTACCCCAATCGTGTCATCATCATAATTTGATTTGGGTTATTATAGATAGATTGACTAAGTCAGCATATTTCTTGCCAGTTCACACATCTTATACAGCTGAGGATTATGCTAAGTTGTATATTCGAGAGTTAGTCAGATTACATGGAGTTCCCTTGTCTATAATCTCGGATAGGGGTACTCAGTTTACTTCCTAGTTTTGGAAAGCCTTTCAGAGGGGTCTTGGTACCCAGATCCATCTTAGTTCAGCTTTTCATCCGCAGACAGATGGTCAAGAAAAGAGGACCATTCAGACTTTAGAAGATATGTTGAGGGTATGTGCTCTTGATTTCAAAGGAAGGTGGGATGAGCAATTGTCATTGATTGAATTTTCTTATAATAACAGTTATCATGCTAGTATTCAGATGGCTCTATTTGAATATCTTTATGAGAGGAGATGTAGATCACCCATAGGTTGGTTTGAACTGGGTGAGGCCACTTTGCTTGGGCCTGATTCAGTATTTAAAGCTATAGAGAAAGTTAAGATAATTAGAGAGAGATTAAAAATAGCCTAGAGGCATCAAAAAACCTATGCAGATGTGAGAAGAAGGGACCTCAAGTTTAAAGTTGGTGATTTAGTGTATTTGAAGATTTCACCTATGAAAGGGGTGAAAATATTTGGTAAGAATGGGAAACTTAGTCCCCGGTATGTTGGCATTTTAAGAATTTTGAGTCGTGTTAGGAAAGTAGCTTATAAGCTTGAGTTGCTCGCAGACTTGTTAGCAGTTCATCCTGTATTCCATGTCTCTATGCTAAAAAAGTGCATCAGTGACTCCACCGTTGTAGTTTGTTTAGAAAGCTCAAAAATTTAGAACAACCTTTCATACGAAGAGATTCCAGTTGATATTTTAGATCATCAGATCCGTAGACTAAGGAATAAAGAAGTTCCCTTGGTCAAATTTCTTTGGCAGAATCAGTCCGTTGAGGGTGCCACTTGGGAAGCAAAAGAAGACATGCGACCCAAGTACCCTCACCTCTTCTCTGCAACCTCAAATTTAGCCGAAGGTAATACTCTTCCTTGATTCAGTTCTTTACTAATTATATATTCAGCTATATAGTTGTCCTTATGTAAGTTCATGAACTTACAGAGTTACTCAGAAGCTCAGAATGATTTAGATTTAGTTATTCAGTTCAATTCAGTTGTGCATGCTATCTTATATTCTCAGATTCCTTAGAAAATTCAGCTTAACTAGCCACATTCGAGGATGAATGTTTCAAAAGGAGAGATATTGTAATACCCCATACCTTTTCTAGCTAGAATCCATCCTAAAATGTTAAGGGATATTTTCTAAGACGAATATTATTTATTTTGTGTGGAATTCTTTAGATTTTTACTTTCCATGACGTAGGAAATTGAATTAGCTTTCCAACGATATAAGATTCACCTAAATCTGATAACCAGGTAAGAAGTTATGGCTATTTTAAGTTCCAGTCGTAAAACACCATCATTTGGGCCCTTAGCGCATCGCGGAGAAGCGTAATATCACAATTGTCAATTTCCAGTGAGGCCCCTAGATCTTGGCGTAGCGTGGAGAGGCCCAATTTCCTATTTGGCAATTTCCAATGAGGCCCCGCAATCTTTGCACATCGCGGAGAAGCCCAATTTCCCGTTCGTCCAATTTCTAGTGAGCCACCGCGATAGTGGGGCGTCGCAGTGGCCACCCAGTTTGTAAAATATTGCATTTTTCAGTTTTATTTGAGAGTTTAAATAGGGCATTTTGGTAATACTCCAACCCCCAATCCTTCTAAAAATAGGAGATTAAGCATATTTCAAAGCACATTATGCTTTATTCATCATTCCCTCTCAAAGCACAACCTTAGTTCATCAACTTCCTCCCCAAGAAATCTAAGATTCCTCCATTAATTCTCCAAGATAATTCAATATTGAGATTTCCCAATACAAGAGCACTAAGAATTCACCCCCTAAGCATTAATAGGAATCCAAGATCCAAGTTTTCATCAAAGATCATCAATTTAAGATATGTGGGGTTTGAACAAGGATAATTCTTTTATTCTTGTACCCAAAACTTTACTTTAATTATAAATTTACCACAATTTATGTGATTTTCCATGAAATTCAAGTTAGGGTTTATACCCATTATTGTTAATCACAAGCTTATGATTTTTCTAATGATTTAGAAGTTGAATTCCATGATTTTGTTCATATTTTCATGCATATTGCTGAAATTTCCAGAATTTGAGTTGTTCTATCAATATTTACATTACCTAGCATGAATATTATGATGCTTTAACATGAGATTGATACATGGGTTACTACCCTAAGATGGAATATTATTGTTTTAAGAAAGATGATGCTTTAAGCATCTTATTAATAGATTATTATCAATTTTCAGAAAAAAGTTTTGATCTTTTGATCATTGGTTTAGCTTTGGAATCCACTACAGCTTTTAGAATTTACAGAAACTCAGAATAATTTTGTTCACAGACTTACTAAAGTCAGTGCATAAATGGTTTTTCATATAAATCCTTATGCTAGTTTTAAGAAGTGGATTTCCAATGGTTTTGAGAATACAGGTCTTAAAGGGAGTAGTATTTAGCACCGAGCGGGAAGTATGGGATTAGCGTGCCCTATCTTCCACAAAACTACATAGCCAACGTAGGTACAGACTTATATTATTACCATTTATATGGATGAGAAATTTAGTTTGTGATCAATCACCTGGATTAGGTTATACTCCCTGGCAAGAGTATGACACCTCTCCCCAATGTGAGGTTTCCTTCTTAGGAGGTCAAGACGTTGGACTCCTATAGCTCACATAGTTTATGTTTATTAAGAGAACCTCCCTGCTCAAGTATTTTCCCTAAAGTTTAAAAGCCTAATAGTAAATATTTTCAGAATAGTTTTAACAGTATCCTCCCTACAGTCTAATAGTTAAGAATATATTCCCTAAAGCTTTGAAAGAATTCCCTTGCAGAATAAGTTTTCAGATATGATTTTAGACTAAAAAATAGAATATAGATTTTAGAACTAAGTGTTATGGCTCACAATATTTTTACTATATGTTTTACTATTCGTGATTATGATCTTCAGGTTTTAGATTTACTCAAGCCTATGTGAGTCATTTACATTTACCATACTTGATTTCATATACTGTGATGATATTGTTTACCTATTGCATACACCTTCATATACTAAGTACATCCTCAAAGTACTGATCCACATATATTTCTATGTGATAAATTATCTCATAATGTAGGTTCAGGTGATCAGTCTCAGCAGCGACAGTGATTTTCGAGTATCTCATCTACATCCCTGCAGTTGGTGAGTCCTCATAGTTTGAGGACTTAGCTATTTATGTTTCGACTTACTAGTAGATATTCCTTTATTTATTTTAGCCAATTTGAGTTAGCTAGGGCCTGTCCTAATGACTCTCTAGACTCAGATAGTAGAGGCTTATTGGACTGCCAAATTCAGTCTTAGATCTCAGTTGTTTTATTCAGACTTTTCAGTATTTGTTTAATCGGATTGATGAGATTAGTACTTTTATATATATTCAGATAGTTTTCCGTATTTTATTATTATTTTATACTTATATTTCCTTATGATGAGATTCAGATATGTTAGAAGGCAGCCAGGGTTAGCTCAAGACTACTTGTAGTTTGGACTACTTTCTGGTATCTTGGGAACTAAATTTTGGGGCGTTATAATTTCATGACATAGCAAGAAGCAAACTTCGATTGCACTATCAACCACTGAAGCTGAATACATAACTATTGGTAGTTGTGGTACTCAAATTCTATGGATTATGTATCAATTACTTGATTTCAATTTATTATTCGAATCTGTACCTATAATGTATGACAACACAGTGCTATTAGTTTGTCTTAATATACTGTGCATCATTCTAGGGCTAAGCTCATTGACATTAAACATCATTTTATTCGAGATCATGTAGAAAATGGCAATTTCCCTAACATTTGTTGATTCCAAAAATCAGTTGGCAAACATTTTTACTAAACCCTTATTAGAAGAAAGATTTTCTCTTGTGAAAAAGTCTTGGTATTATCAGCATTCATGACCTGTAATTTTTATTTTTGGTAAAATTCATTTTTACAACTTCTTTATTCTTACATCTTAATGACTCAATTTTACTTTAATTTTGGTAAACCTTTATTTTGAATACGTATCATCATTGCTTTTACCTTTTTATTCACCTTTTCTATCTGTCTCCTTATTTACCGCCTCTATACTTTTTATCTTCCCAAAACCCTTCTGCGTCCTTTCACTTCAGTAGTTGCCTCTATTTACTTCACACCTATTCATCTTCCCCTTGGTTCATCACTCCACTTTATCTACATACCTTTCCATCTTCCTCTTTACCCTTTTAAAACTCTTGTCCATATTTTGCCACTCTCAAATGTCCAGAACTCGTTCCATGGCTAATCTCACTAAAACCCTTCGTAACTTCCATTTTGATAATCATGATCCTGTCACTAAAAATCACTTAACCCCATATCCCAATTCATTAGTCAAAAAACCCCGTTCAACCCCTCTGGATCCTTTCCCTCTAGAAGACATGCATAAGTTTTGGACCTACTTGCAAAAATATAACTTTATAATTTTCAAGAATCGCTCAGTTGTACCTAGTCGAGTAGTAAATCTCTGCCAATTAAAGGAAACACACTGTAATGTAAGTTCCTTTTTGAAATTTACAGGCTTACCTATGGGTTTTTGCCTCTGTGGACTTGAAGTATATGAGGATCCTATTCACATGTTCTATGCAAATCTCTGCACCTCCCTTGACAGTGGGGAATTGGAAACTCTTGTGCTCAACATAAAAATCACACTCAATGATTTTCTATTTGAAAAGTTTTTTGATATGAAGTTCTCTGGGGTAATTCCTTTGATGAATGGCTCCTGGCCTAAAGATTTTGAAGTCAGCTTCAAGGAAGCAAAAAAGGCTGTGTCCGAACCTGACACAATATCATCCAACTTCGGTCTCCTGTCTCTCTGCTTTAAGTACCGTATCATGGATAATTTCATCGCCACCACACTAATCCCTAGAAAAAGCTCTCTCAGTAATATTACCTGTCGTGATATATACTTCATGGTGAAAAAGTACAAGATAAATTGGGCTAATTGGTTTTGAGAATATATGCTTGAAAGTTCTACAAATGCTTATGCGTCTACTAGCCTGCCTTATGGTCTGCTGATCACCAGAATCCTCTTATATTACTCCATTTACCTATATGCATTTCCAATGGTAGAAGTCTTTTCCACTTATAATTCCAAGACCTTGGCTAGTATGGGTTATGTTTTGGTGGATAACAATTGGTCCAAAAGGACTTTGCCAATTAAAAATTAGATATTCCTAAGGTTTGCAAGTTAGTCTCTAACCCCACGCTTCCTTTATTGAAGGAATTAGAGGAGCTCTGCATCAGGAGTAAAATTCCAAGTTGCTATAGCTGGGAAAGGACCCAAGAACTAATATAGGCAAGTTGAGGATGACTATAGACGGATTCAAGCAGGAAGGTGTCAAGCTGTTCACTAAGTTATTTACTTGCATGGAATCCATCAAGTATGAAGTCAACTCCTCAAACAATGACCTTGCAATATTTATCTCGAACTCTTATTCCTCCTTTTCTAAGAATGTCGAGAAATACTATGAATGATTCTGTCACAACATGCATAATACCCTCACCTACTTTCTTGCAAAGCATTAAAATAATGAATTCTATTCAAAAGGGGGGCCTATCTATTTTTATGTGGGTTGAAAAATGATTTTTCAAACATTGCCCACCATACTGTTTCTTTGTTTTGTTTTTGTTAATCAGCTTGACTATTTATCTGCTATGTGCCTGCTGTTTCTCCTTGCCTTTCTGTGTGTTGTGTTGCTCATTTTGATTATGCAAAAAAGGGAGAAAATTAGAAAATATCAAAGGCTCTTTCAAGTCAGGGGAAGCAAGTCGACTACAAAAGCATGAAAGTAAATTGTTGCTCCAAGTCAAAAGATTCAGCAAGAAAGGAGGAGCAAATTATTTGCAAGAACGAGAAAGTTAATTGATATTTATTATTTGTCATTATCAAAAAAAGGGAGATTTTTAGCTCCACATTCTCATGTTTTAATAAAGAAAAATTAATAAATAAATATCTTGCAGGATACATTGAAGATGTAATTGATCAAAAAAGGATCCCTAAGGAATCAATTTAAGATATCCTACGATCTCAAAGAATATCTCATAAAAGAAAGCAAGCACCCATTTTCAAGAAAGCCGACGCTGAACTTGGAAATAAGATCAATCATGGATTTTAGTGGATCCATAAATACAAGGTAGATGAATCAATCACGATAAAAGAAAAAGGAAAGAAGGCCACACCCCCTACATAGAAATGCTTGATATGGACATGTATGGCTATGAAAAGAGGGCTGGACCACGTATGGACATATCTAATGTGGACATACCATAGGTTACATTACTCTATGAAGGAATCAATTCAAATCCTTGATAGATAAAAAATCCCTTGGGTTTGCTTATGAAAAAAAGAAGCCGAAGTAGCTAAAGCGTATAAAAGCAAAGACTGAAGGTCGAAGCATGCACGCAACTTCAAAGAAAATTCTTAGTGTGTCTCAATCTTAGTCTCCATAAAGCTTTGTACTTCTTCGTTTACAATAGTTACACAAGAGTAAGATCGAGTCAACTTAGTCATACCGATTGAGGCTATGTCATAAGATTCAAAAATCAAAATAAGCTTTAGAACTTGTTCACTACCCTTGTACTCCAGTTTCACTTTGAAAAAATCTCAGGAAACTTTAAAACCCAAGGGGACTGGAAGTAGGCACCATATTGGCGTTTGAACTAGGATAATCTCTGTTTTCTTATTTAAAATTAGTTATTTACTTAAATCTAATCTATTTTGTTAAGTATACTGATCTACAGGTATGTCAACTATGAAGACTTGTCAGTCGACTCGAAGAAATTTTTTTAATTCACCTGCCTATGGTAGTCCGTGCTGGACTGAACTCGCTAAACCATTTGCTAAAACGCAATGACACACACACAATATTATCCCCAGATAGATCATACTTGGTCAAGATTAAAACAAATTGAATCTCTGGGAAACAGGGTTTTTTGACCATTACATTATTTCATAAAAGCTCTTGGAACAAGCTATCTGATTATCTAGTCACTCAGGGCCACACAATATACTACACATTACAAACATCTTCAACATCTCCACCCACTTGCATCCTTCATTCATTCCCTTGGCCTTTACTCTAATTATTTGGTACTTGTAAGGAAGGACATTAAAATCATGTATCCAAATTATGGCAAGTGAAAAAATACACCTTAATAGGACATATGTAGTAACAATTATCAGCCCTAAATCGTAAAAATGAGATAAGTCAGTGTCACCTAGAAATTAAGTAGGCTGTTCACCCTCAAGTGCATAGGTAACATGTGTTCAGTATTTATCAAGCATCGTCACTCCAAACAAGTTGCTCGTGTCTCCTCATAAAGAAGAGATACTGAAATATCAAGGTAAATTAAAGGGTCTAGGCCAATAGATATCATTTTGAGTATTTTTCCACCTGCTATTATTTTATTGTCAGATTTATTTGAATAGATGCCACATCAAACATCAACTATATTAATCTTTACAGTATTGGACTAGGGAAGGACCTCTTACCAAGATCAATATTCCCTTTTTGAACCTCTTAATTACCTAACTATCATAATGTTTTTCTACTTTTCACGAAGCAAAGGAAGACTTTGGTAATGCAATTGGCAGAGCACCAAGACTATGTTGGTGAGTAAAACTACTATATACAACTTATGTTAGTCCTGAAGGTAACATCTATCACAACAATATCTTTATCAACATGCAGTTAATTACACTAAAATGTAGTTTTCAGTCACAAATGTCTCCTGCTTTTCCTTCAAAATATATGTAGTTACTTTGCTTTAGTAATACATCATAACACCCACTCCATGTTCTTGATAGGGCATGCTTATAAATAGAATAAGTTAATAAGTAGAAACATTAAGGAGAAATTTGATATTATTTTTTGTAATAGAGCCAAATGCATATCGACAACATATGGTCCACAAATCAGATCAACTTGATAATCAAAACAACTCACTACCCATAAAAATTTGAGATATTTAGTTGGAAAAGAAGTTTATTTTTAATAATAACATTGCCCTAAAGACTCTACGTTGATAACACGATTCAAAAAACTACTACCACTCTCTGAATAGTACCTTGATCAAGAATTAACCTGCCATGTCTAAAAGAAGATAAAGCGCATCTCTTCTCTTGTGTGTTCCCTGGATAAGAGGATTCTTTGACACCTCTTTAACCATAGGATCATATTTATGTTTTGCTTCAGGGAAAATATGTCTAAATCTCTGGTGGCAATAATGTCCACTAATGTAATACCCCAAGTTCTTGAGCATCAGACCCTCCATGATATAAATAGTTGGATTAGCTTTCCAATTCCTCTAGTCTCGCCTTAATCCAAGATCAAGGTAAGAAGTTATGGCCAAATTACTATAATGATATCAAATTGCCAGTGATAATAGGTCATTGTCAAATATAATGAGTCGTCAAGGGAACTTGTTTCCACGATAGTGAGGAAACCAAGATTTTTGTCATTTGACAATGAGTCTAGGGTATGACTCGTTGTGAGACAAAACGAGTTATTATGAGTGACTCATCATCATAATAATGAAGGACTAGATTGTTAATCCTCAGGTAATGGCTCTAGGCCACGACTCATGGTTAGACATCATGAGTTGTTACCTAAATCATGACGACTATTACCAAACTTTTCCTACATATTTTAATTAGGGTATTTTTGTTTTTTTCATCCCTCCAAACTCTTTCCAACAACTAAAACACCCAAGTGACCCCCCTGCTGTCATTTATCAAAATCAAACCTTACTTTTTCCTCTTTAACTCCCAAGGCAAGAGATATTGATAAATGATGCCTTGTAAAACCCTAATATCTGTAATGGTGAAATGGATTAGTTTTGCATAATTGAATTAGCTTGCAACCACATTGGTATGACGATACCATGTTGAAAAATACCTTAATAAAGACTCCTGGGTTAATGGTTGAGTTTATGTGTAAATTATTTTAATATGGGCTTAATGAGAATTATATAGCTCACTGTGCAGGTGTAGTCCCGGAGGACAAATACCTAAAACCATGTTTGCCGATGTGGGGGTCTATATGACCATGTGCATGGTGCACACTTTATATTTTAGATGGCTATCACCGTGGTGTCTTTAGTCTTTCTTTAGTACGTATGACTAACATTTACTGGGGCCCTTCATACAGGGGAGTCAGACCCATATAGCCCATGGGTACATTTAGGATGGAGCGAGCTACATAGTTTAGGTTAGTAATTTAAACTCTCATGTTCATAACCCTTGTCTCTATCCTAGAATCCTATATACGTATATATATTTAACTATTTTGCATGTGGTTTTGACTAATCTTTTATAAGTATGCTACTTTATCCCTTCACCTCATATTACATTCCAGTCCTCACTCAACTGATCATCCCCGGACACTGCATCATTTCATTATGTAGGTTCGGAGGGATTTTCTCTCATTTTTATGTAGCGTTAGGTGGTGTGGTTTGTCGATTGAGTTGTGTGAAGTAGTAGGCCTCCATATTTCAAAAAGTGCTTCTATTTCATTGGTTTATTTTCATATTTTAGGAATCATAAATTCCTTTTTGTCACAGTCGAGGGCATGTCTCGACTTATTTTGGTATTCTTGTTCTGGAGGCTTTGTGGACAAGATTTGGGTTTGTTCTTTGTTTTGATTCCTAGAATTATCACATAGTTATATATCCTTCTTATTGCTATTTTGGTTGATTTCTATTGTTTAAATTTATGGTGATCTTTAAGCAAGGCTAAGGGGGTTGTCTCTAGCCCATGGTAGGCTTGAGATTATTTGTCAGGGACAGGCCCAGGTTTGGGTCCTGGAAAGTTTGGTATCATAGCACGGTTCAGGGTTGTTGGGTGTCCACAAAGCCATATTGAGTAGAGTCTCTTTTATGGATGTGTAGTGCACCACACTTATTAGGGGGAGGATATAAGGCATATAGGAATGTTTTCCTTTCTTATATCCTGTTGTGGGCTGTAGAGTCTAATTATTGTGAAGCTTCTCTAACCCCTAGCTTACTCACATTTTAGATCATGCCTCCCCAAAGATTTGACAGTCATAGAAACTCTATCAGGACCTCTTTCCTACTTGAGGGAAATATGGAGGGGACTCTTTAATGCCCCAGAAGTACCCCCGGGATGTCATACGGTGCCCAAGACTATCAGTAGCCCAAAGCTAACCCTTTAAGCCTTCTAAACTTAGAAATCATGATAAAAGTAAACTTAACGTATGCAATCTGAATATAACTAAATTAATATCTTAATTGAATGTCTTTACCTTGAAAGTCTATAAAACTGACACTTTTGAACTTAAAATGGAAATAGTTGGACAAGCCTTTACTTCTAACTAGATAGCCACTGGGACATACCCCATCTAACCCGAACATAAATAGAAAACAAATAACTGAAACACTTCAACAATACCAAAGTCTGATAAATTAGGTCCTCAAATTATAAGGACTCACCAAAACTCAGGATGTAGGTGGTGATGACCATAATCAATCATGCAGCTGGACCTGAGCACGTGAACCCTACATTATAAGACAATGTAGCACATAGACATATATATGGGTCAGTACCTATGGAATGTACTGAGTATGTGGAGGTGAATGCATACACAAAACAATAACTAAATATTCAAATAAATTTTCAATAATGCATGCTAAGTATTAAATGAATCACCTTGAGCTTTAATAAAACAAAAACTGCAAAATAATAAACATCAGTAAAGAAACTTAAGGGAGAAATTTGTGAGCCATAACACTTAGTTTCTAAAAGCTTTACTTATTGTTCTTTGGGATCTTCTTCAAAGTGACATAAACCATGTGAGCTATGATGGAGTCCAACATCTTACCCATATTTTGGAGAGTTGTTCTATTCTTTTCATCATAATAAAACCTTAACTTACTGATCACAAAACTTAACCCATATTGGGACTTAAACCTATGGTGGCACATAGTTCTGGGGCATGTGACCTCGAACTCATACCCAACTCGGTGCTAAATACTACTCCCATATTACTTATATGCTCATACTTTAGGAAATCCACCTTAAAATAGCATAAGAGTTTATAAAATGAAAACCATCTATTGTAATGACCCGAGACTATCCCCCAGTCATCATACGGTGCTTAGGACCACAAGTGATCCCAAGATAACCCTTGTAATGGCATAAATCATGAGCAACTGAATAAAATACATAAATCTAAAAGAATAACGTGGAAGATAAATCTTTTCTGAATATGATCAATAAAAAAACTATAATGAAATGATTACAACTCTGCTTATAAAAACAAAATTGAAAATCCAATACATCAACTGTACTGACTGTCTATGAAGCCTCTACTAGTATTGACTATAGGTAGCCGGGACATGACCCCCAGCTATCCCAAATTAATACGACTTAGTGAAGAAAATAAAATACCACACAAACCCTAATTGACTCAAGCCCTTGAATCAAAAGGAATTATCACCTGCTGATTGGAAGTTACAATTGTCTGATTATGATATACACACTACAACTTGTACCTACATTATTAAACAATGTAGCACATAGACATATATGCGGATCAGTACTTTTGGAACATACTGAGTATGTGGGGGTGAATGCATAAGTAAAATAATATCTCACTATTTAAATAAACTTCTAAAAGGATGCATGCTAAGTGTAAATGACTCACATTGGCTTGAATAACTGAAAGATGAAAAATCATAAATCCTGAGAAACAAAGCATACTATATAAATCTTGTGAGCCATAACACTTAGTTCTAAAAGCTGTACTTTTACTCTTTTTATTAGTGGAATAAGTAGAACTAAAGTCAAGTCTGTTTTTAAATCATGCAGGCTAGGTGTAAAAATGATTCACCTTTATATCTATAAGCTAAAAGCTGTAATCTCATAGCTAATGTCTTGTATAAAACAATATCTAAAATAGATTGTGAGCCTTTACAATTAGTTTCTAAAATTTATTCTGTTATTCTTTTCTGTTAGGTTATAGAAAATTCTATTAAAAGCTTTTCTGTTAGGATTACTCTTTTCTGTAGGGGGGTTCTTCTAACCAACATAAACCATGTGAGCTATCTTGGAGTCCAACATATTTTTTCTCTAAGGGAAAAACATCATGTTAGGGAGAGGTTTCACACTCTTTCAAAGGAGTATAAACTGAGCTAAGTGATCACATCTGTAACTATCATTCATATAGAAATGAGAATATAGAATCTGTACCTACGTTGTCATACAGTTCTAGGAAAGTAGGATGCACTAAACATACACTTTCCGCTCGATGCTAAATACTACTCCCTTTAATCTATATGCTCATTCTGCAGGAAAATCCACTTTAAAAAGTCATAATGTTTCATACTAAAAGTTAATTGTGCATCTGTTCATTCAGAACTGAATTTAAGTAGTAAAGTGGATTCCATATCTTAGCTAAAGATCAAAAGACCAAATCTTTATTCAAAGCTATCTATAAACATATCATGGGATGCTTAAAAGCACAATAATTCTTGAAATAGCAATATTTAACTAGGGCTTGGTAACCCATTCTTCAAATTCATGTCAAAACATCATAATGTTCATGCTTGATAATGTAAACATTCATAATTCAACTCAAAATCTGGAAAATACAGTCACACGCATGAATTTACAAAAGTGGACATGAAATTCAACATTAAAAACACTTAAAACATCATAATCATCAAATAGAAATGAATGGGTATGAACCCTAAATTGAAATTCATGTAAAATCATGTGATTTTGTAACTAAAACTAGTTTTGGACACAAGGATGAAAGATTTATCCTTGTTCAAACCCCACACACTTTATTATGCTTGATTTGTTGTAATAGCTTGACTTTGAACCCTTTGGAGATGATCTTGAAAACATTCTTAAAGTTATTGGATTAGGAACTCTAAATTCTTGATCTTTTTTTTGAAGATAAGAACATGAAATTGATGATTCTTGAGGGGATTGATTAGGGTTTGTTCTTGAGGGAAAATTTAGACAAGGAGGGCAAATAATGCCCCAATTGAAGCCTTGGATCATGTTTTTATGACCTGGGTTGAGGTGGGAAAAAAACCCATTTCCCCTCCATCTTTTAAACCAATTCATAACCCAGATTGCCCTTTGAAGGGCTACCACGACACGGTGTAATCGCGGTGGCTTACTACCTCACACAAAAATGCCATAACTTTTCACTCAGGAATCAGATTAAGGCAAAATTGGTATCGTTGGAAAGTTAACTCAATTATCTACAATTTGGTTAGTATTGAGCTAAAAAATTCTACCTACATCAAAAGTTATACAAGTTCATAGTTGACCCTTATAGAATCAAAGACCAAACATTGGACGAATCAAAGGATCCTAGCTCAACTTGGCTCTAAGTGATTTCTATGAACACACTTGACCTAATAGGCACTTCACACATTTGGGATAAAGTTCATGACACATGAATTTAAATTATGGATCAAGAACATGACAAATACACCTTTACCGTAACGCGGTGATTCCCTCATTGCTATACTCACCGCGATGCTGTGCAATCACGGTGAGTCACTGGAAATTGACAATTTTCTTTTCACACTCCACTGCGATGCGGTGGACCCCTTAGAACTATACTCACCGTGACTCGATGGAATCGCGGTGAGATACTAGAATTTTGACCTAAAAACAATCCAAACCTAGTAAAATATCTGAAATCTTTTTGAGATGATATTCCTAACTCCCCTGATCATGAATCAACTCAAGAACCATTGTCTCAAAGTCCAGAAAGTCAACTTAAATTCCTCAAAGTTAGAAGGTTTTAAATATGGCTCAGTACTCAACACATAGCTGAATTTTCAAGATTTTAGCCTCTTATGCAAGCACTAGGAACTGAACTAAACTATGAAAACTATGGGGTATTACAAGATGTCCCCTTTGGGAACATTCATCCTTGAATGAGACTAGTTAGACTGAGAGTACTGTACTAAGGTAACTGAGGTCATATGATTAATATGCATGACCTTGAACTTGATTGCATAATTAAGTCTAAAACATGATACATGAACTCAATATCATAACTGAGCTAATTTCTTGAATACATGCACTGAAATGAGAATGGCTATAAGGCTGAGATAGAAACGAGAGAGTCAACTTATGAGTAACCATTACTTTAGGCTAGATCTAATTTCATAAGGAAAATATGAGTGGTTTAGGACATGTAAACTCAGGGTATTACGACATCTCCCCCGTGGGATCATTCTTCCCCCGAATGATACTGGCTTGGCTAAAATACTAAGAAAAGATAAGGATTATACACAGGACACTTACTGACTGAATCATGAATGAATATTTGAATCTAAAACTGATGGATGCTGCATGAACTGAGCTGAATTTGCAAATTACATGAAGCAAAAAAATTACTTCTTGGAATGGCCTTACTCATGAAACTTTAGATAGTAAAACTAGATCGAAAGATGGAAAAACCATAGGACTTGCCCGTCTGACTGCTAAACTCAATTACTTGCTATACAGACTGACTTTTGCTAAAAACTTATACTCAACAATACTTTCCCCTTAAATACCATACTCATATGGGTACATATATCTTCATATACTAATGTCTAATCTAAACTAAATTCTGTCACCATGTTCAAGCCTAACTTTAATCACAACGTACCACACATAACATTCAAGCCTATCATTATAACCACATGTGTACTTTAAGGAAGACACCCATAAAGGCACACTTCTTGTATTATCTAAACCTCTATCAATAACAACTTTCTTGCACTATGCTTAAGAAGTCATACCCAGAGTTCTCAACTAGCTATAGCATATACCAAAGGTTTATCTCAAAATTCCTTCTTTCTTTAACCTTAGATCGAAAAGCATAGATAATCTTTCTTAATGAGGGTCATCAACTACCTCTCATCTAACAATTGCTTATCCATTATCATCACCACTATCTTAATATAAAATAAGGTCATTGAAGTGCTAATGCATAAGGACCTAAAGCACCAAAGAACACTATGCATAACTTTTTCACTTTAACTGAGGCTTGAGGAATAAAATGTTAAGAGTATGGATTCATTAAAAAGATCTAAACTGAGGGCATTTATGACATAAATAGAATCTCAATGATCATTAGGAGTGTAGCATGAGTAGATACTATGATGACTGGAAACTTTACACCGAGATAATTATGGGTTGGGCACCATCCTCCCTTACTGTTATTCTATAACATATTGGCATTACAAATAGAATCTGGGGGCCTAACTTGGTTCCTTGTTCTATCATCTCCCTCTTAGCTTTAAGCCATCATTCTAAGTCTGTGGAACCTTTTACTAAAATCTAATCTAAAATACAATCACTTTACTCTAGAGTCTAGCGTATAATAATACACATAAATAATAAACTTATCCTGAAAGACTACACCTGAAAGTGTGAAACCCACTTTTAATACCTCCTTTAGCTTCAATAATCACTATCAAAGACTTATACTTTATTAACTCAACAAATATACATGGCTTACTAAACACGTAACCATAGCATACCAAGATCGCATCTCAAAATTATATTTTTCCTAAACCATAAAAATCAAGATCATACTTAAAAGACTCAACAACAACTATTTATAACTCCTCAACTTATATACTAATAACACCATGTACAAAGTATCTAGACTTCTTCCACTTAACCACTCGAGGGTACTATTAACCACACACAATTTTTAATAAACTTAAAAAATGATGTAAGCCCATATCACCTTGGGCACACCTTTGTGTTATACTTGCAACATCATTCTAATTTACGAATAAATCAACTTAAACTATTCCATACACTATTCAATCCTACTAGATCACTTCCATATAACTAGCATCACCAACCACGAAATCACTATTTCCACCTTTATGGTCATCCACTGTTCAAACTAGTGTCTAGTGCTAGCCATGATTAATCACTTAATCTCATATACTATTCTCACTTAAAATCTATAAAATAAGACATCATGAAACACTTTTCCACTAAAGCCTCATAATCATAATAATTGATCATAATCCTATGGTATACCATATTAAAATCTGTTAGCACATTCTCCTTCTACACATTATGACTATTTACCCATCTATACACCTAGATTACTTTCATAAAGCCTAAATTCACAATACTCAACCACCCAAATACTTGTATCATAACCTATACTTTTCAAACACAATAACTACCATCAATAACTCCTTTTCTACTTCATGAAAACCACCATTCACCTTGACTAATAACTCAAAAGCATGCATAAGTTTACTTAAAAGCATGCATAAGTTTATCTCTAAACTTTTTATCAATCATCATTCCCTCTATTCTTTTCACTACACTTCTATAAATTCCAACTAGAATATAGTTCTAATACTTAGGAATCATAACACTCCAGGTTACAATATCCCTTGAATGCAAACTCTATTCAACTATGTAGGTTCATACAATCTCCCCTTATAAGCACTATCTATATTGAAGAAATAATAAGAAATCCAAATACATATCTTACTCTATCTTAACAGGACAAATCAGAAGGATTAGGATAAAATTTCAACTTGAGAAACTTATAAAATACTAGCGAGCTCCTTTCAAGCCCCTTGTGTGACTTCAGAACTGACTAATAGTAAATCTGAGAGAATTATCTTGAGTGGAATTAGAATCTAGTACTCAAGTTATCTCTAAAGGTTATAGATATAGAATTATGGAATTACACATAACCCAATAGAAGTTTCTAAAAAAACAATTTTACTGCATGATCTAGAGTATGAAAGAAAGGAAACTCTTCTTAAATGGCCTGTAGCCTCTCAAAGAAAAGTACAAATGTCTTCGTACCATTTTGCAAGACTCTACTAGGCACGACTTCATAGACACCCTAGGATACATGAACTCTGTGCTCTGATACTAAGTTTGTAATGACCTGAGACTACCCCCTAGTTGTCACACCATACTTAAGACCATAAGTGATACCAAGCTAACCCTTGTATTGGCATAACTCATGAGCAACTAAATAAAATACGTAAGTCTAAAAAAATAATGTGGAATATAAATCTTTTCTGAATATGATCAATAAAAAAACTATATTGAAATAATTACAACTTTCTAATAAAAAAAATTTGAAAATTCAATACATCAACTCTACTGACTGTCTATAAGGCCTTTACTAGTATTCACTATAGGTAGCTGGGACATGACCCCTAGCTATCCCGAATCAATAAGATTGAGTAAAGAAAATAAAATACCACACAAACTCTGACTAACTCGAGCCCTTGAATCAAAAGGACTCATCACCTACTGATTGGAAGCTACAACTGTCTGATTCTGATATACACACTATAACTTGTACCTACATTATCAAATAATGTATCACATAGACATATATGTGGATAAGTACTTTTGGAATGAACAGAGTATGCGGGGGTGAATTCATAAATAAAACAATATCTCAGTGTTTATATAAACTTGTAAAAGGATGCATGCTAAGTGTAAATGACTCATATTGGCTTGAATAACTGAAAGCTAAAAATCATAAATCATAAATAACAAAGCATACTGTATAAATTTTGTGATACAAGAATAATGGTCGCCTTAGATTTCGATGACATCATTCAAAGTCACTATGTAAAGAATCACACTTTGGTTGCATGGAGCTCCCAATATCAGACTTGGAGGGGATGTTTTGAGCCTACCATTGAACAAACCCAAGTGTGAAAATTTGCTTGGAGCCTTGAAGACTTAAGAACTCTCGAGTTTGGACCACCTTTGTTGGTTCACATTTTCGGTTGCCTTTATTTAGGAAATTTTGGCCACTTAATCTCAAGGGCATTTTGGATGATTCATATTGTCTTCCAACATAACAAGGTCACCCTTGGTCATTAAGGGGTAGTGTAGTTTTTTGCCTTCATTTGTAATATATTATAAGTAGGACTTTTTAGGTCTTCTCTCATTAGATTATTGATGATGAAATATTGAAAGACTTATTCTCTCTCTTTGAGAGTGTTCCACCTTAGTGTAGTTATTAGTTAGGGCTTGGAATAACAATTGTAGTTTAGGGATTATAAAAGCCAATATTGACCCTTGCTTGAAAATGGAGGATCTTGAGGTGAGTTGATTTCCTTGGAGGTCACCGTAAGAGTGTGGTTTAGATTATTACATTCATTAGGGGTTAGTGTTGATAGACAATTGGTTCTTAATCTTGTAATAATCTTTATCTCACTATCTATCCTTTACTTTTATTGTAATCTTGTTGTGTTTGCTCTTGTTGGATGAAATTATTGTTCATCTTGTATTCATCTTGTGTTGTTAATATTTTACTTTGGTTTGATGTTTGGTATGAGAAACACCTTGTAAATTCTTATTCTTGTTCTCATTGTTGAATCCGAGAGTGGTCATGTAATGTCCCGCAAAATCCTCTTCTAGTCTGAGCCTTAGAGCATATTTGGTAAAGTGAAAATTTGAGTCTAAATGTTTCAAAAATATCTTTCCAAGTATGAAATACTTTGAATTGTGTGGGAATCTATTTGAGCATGAATTAATATCATAGAAGTCCCCTAACTCAAGGACGAGGTGAAATCTTTCCTATCATTTAAGTTTTAGTAACCATCAAAATTTGGGTTAACTTCAATCGACCATAACTCTTTTTTATATATCAAATTAGAGAAAGTACTATATATCAAATGAAAGATCTTTGAACTATCTTTCCAAATATACCAATTTCATCAAAAACCGATATTGGAGCAAAGAGTTATGCCTATTTTACTCCAGCATGTCTGCCTGGGAAACTGGTGACGACAATTTTGACAAGCCGTCACGCCCGTGATGGCCTATCACCAATGTCGTCAGGCCTGGGCAGATTTCTAACCCTGGTGGCGACATTTTGTGACAAGCCATCACACCCGTGATGGAATATCACCAATGTCGTCAACCTTAACTAGAAAGTCAAAATTTCACCCTTTTGTGACGACAATTCATGATGACCTATCACCAACTTGACGGCTTGTCACGAATGTTGTCAGCTATTTTTTTCAGCAATTTAAAGATGTTTTTTCCAGGGTATTTTGGTCATTTACCACCTTTTGGAGGTCTCTATAAATATGAGCATCCACCTCTAAACCCTAATTTCTCTATCTTCTCTCTCAATTCTTTTAAGAAGATATAACTATGGTTTCATTCAAGAACCCTAATCTTCCAAAAATTTATCCATAATTCTTAAAGAATCAAGTCCCTCATAGTGTGGGCTTCGAGAATTATTTATTACAAGTGCGGATAGAGTCTCAAGCAGCAGAATTCATTCAGTTTCAAAGATTAAGGTATGTAGATGTTGATTCTTGGGTCCCTTTTATCCAAGAAGCTAAACAACCCTTTTCAAAACTCAAAGATTTTTATGTTTATGAGTTGTTACTGATTTGTATGAGTTGAAATTTATGTTCAATGTGTTGTTGAGTTTTGATTCATGTTTGTTTACAAGATTCATGAGCCTTAACCCTTGTAGGTGGAATCCATGTGATATTTGTGATGAATCTTCCTTATGTTGCTTTCTATGTGATGTGTTCATGTCAAATGGGTGTAGAAATAGTTGAATAAGCAAAGCATGTTCCTCTTAGGTTTGATAAAGAGCTTAGGTAAAGCATAAGGGCCATTGTAGCATGTTGAAGATGAAACCCCAAATTGTGAGTTAGTTTATGCATGCCTACTATTTGATAAAATGCCCAAGTGAATGAATTATTCCATGATAGTATGAAGTTTCCTCAAGCTATGTGATATCCAAACACATGTCAAGATTGATATAGGTATGAAATAGTTGAGGTAAAACCTTGTTGGATGGAGTACATCTAGTAGCATGTTTCCCATACATTATTATATGATTATGTTTTCGAGATGTTTAAAGTGAACCCTTGAAGATTGTGATGATGAATAAGATGTTTATGATCGTTAAATGATTGAGGTGATGTCTTGAATGATTATGATGGTGAATGAATGATTATGATGATGCATGAATGATTGTGATGATATATGAACAATAGTGATGATGTATGAATGATTATGCTTTACTTTTATGGTATCGAGTCCTGGGGTATTTATACCCGACAATAGAGCTATTATCTAGATCCTATGTCAGTTTATCAATAATTCCAATCGAGCCATGATTCTTAAAACTCAGTGAACTATAGAACTCTGTATCCTCAGACAAGTGCAGAACTTAAGAAAGCTTAATAATCTTAGTTATCTTTGTAATATCTGTATCACTAGTAGTCTAGCCTCAGCCTTGCAATTAGCTCAGATCTAATAGTATTCAAGTAATTCAATTCTAATATCAGAAGAAATTTGAGTAATCTATTCAAGCTCTGTATCGCCAGTCAGATACCATGATTCGATACCTTTTCCGTCAGATACAAAACTAAGTAATCTTAGCGTAACTCATTCAGATCTTTTGAGAAACATGATCAGTATCAAATTTAGTTCAGTTGTGTTCAGTTGAGAATTTAGTTCAGAGTCTTTCAGTTGAGAGTAGAAGCTAGCATTGAGTGAGGGAAGGGATAGTGACTCTCCAGTCAGAGAGGCCGAGTCGCTAGGAGCAATCCCTAAACTCCAGAACTACGTAGCCAGCACAGGATACAGGAGTCCTCATCATTAGAGGCTGTCATCTTCAGAGAGGTTTGACTATTATATTACCTCAGGCTGACTTCTTGTGAGGGTCATCCCGTCGGAGAGGCTTGACTAGAGAGGTCTTTACCCATGGCATGGTATTGACACCCTTCCAATTGAGGTTATAGGTTGGACCCCACCTGTGGTAGGTTGGGGTATGTCAGTTAAGTAACTACTTCCCACAGTTGCAGTTTTAGTATCAAATTTTAGAAATCAGGACTGTATGGTACAATCATCTATCTCAGTGCGGAATTTAGATAGTTCTATTGATTCATGGACCATCCCATTAGATAGGCTTGGTCTCATATACAGATTCTTATTATCATATCTAGAAATCTCCCATCAGAGAGGCTTGATCTCAGTCTCAGACCATGTTGAGTAGTCTTATTATCATATCTAGAGATCTCTCATCAAATAGGCTTGATCTTTATCTCAGATTCTATTGAGTATTGTTATTGTTAGATTCGAACATGATCATACTTCTTATCATTGATAATCGCTTTCGGAATAATATATTAGAAAAGTTGATCTCTAATCCTATCAGTCGAAAGCAATAAACTTAGAATTCAGTCCTTGATGTGAGTATGTCCAGACTCTCAGTTATCAATATCAGATGAGTCAGTGATTCAGTATCTCAGTGTCAGTAGTGAGTTAAGTCTGCAGTAAAGTGGTATCCGAGTTTCAGTATCTAGAGTCGCGATGATTGTGTTCACGGTCTATGCATTTATATATGTGTTCTCATGTGGTATCTTCATGATTATTCAGTTTAGATATTGTGCATGCATGAGCCCTTGCATTAGCCTATCTCGTCTACATAATTGGTACATTCCTATACTGGCGTATTTGCGCTATGGTTTTTTATTTGACACCATAGGTTCAGAGGCACAGGATCTAGAGTATCTTCAGTAGTTCAGTCTCAGTCAGCAGCAGTAGCAGTGAGTCCTCTTCTTTCGAGGACAAATATTAGTTTACTATTATTGCTTCGTACTTTATTTATTTTCAGTTGAGGGAGTTAGTTAGGGACCTGTCCCTTCAACTTTGCAGTTCAGACAGTTTAGAGGCTTTTCATACGGATGTATTAGTATTTAGTTTTTCTGTATTATGAGTATTCATAGATATGTTGAACCTTATGGCTAGTTTCCACATTTATTTCAGATATTATGCAGTGTACAGGTACAGATATCAGTAAAGAGTTAGCTTGTGCTCCTTTGGGGTCATAAGCACCGTGTGACATCTCGGGATGGGAACTCGGGGCATTACAGTTCACCAAAGAGGTCCTCAATTTCTTGACCTTATAGGCTGATTTTGGTGTGTATTTCATGTTTTCCTTGTATTTATTGTATCATTTGATATCAAAGCATGACTTGATTTTTTTTCCACAAGATCAATCTTGGGCTTGCTTTCTTGAAAATTCAAAAAAAAAGTGTTAAAAACCAAAAATTCCCAAAAGAAACAAATCTATCCATTTTTGTTGTCTTGGCCCAGATTGTGTCTCTGCCAAGATTTGTGTCTTGTAAATTTAGATCTAAGAGTCTTTTTTGTGTGTTATGTTGTTCTTAGTGTTAGCTTCTTCATCCCTAACACTAAATGAGTCTAAATCTAAGTTTGAGCTTTAAAAGTTGATGTTGTTGTTGTGAATCCAAAGTGTGGCTGATTATTATTGGTATTGTTATTTTTGGTTCAAGTTTTGAGCGTGTATTGTGGGGATTGTATTGTGAATTTTAAGCTTGAAAAGGTGTTGTTGTTATTTGGAGGGTCCAACTTGAACCTTAGAACTTCAAGACTCAAAGTTTGTGTTCTTGGCGTTCTTCACCATCTCCATATATTGTTGAAAAAAAATGGTTGTTGATCTTAGAAGTTGAAGAAAAAGAGTGTGTATTGTTTTAGTCTTGAAAGACATAGATTCAAGTTTCAAGGTGTAATACTTGTGACTCAAAGACTTTTCCTACACACTTAAAACTTTACAACCACTTCTAACCTCTTTCCATGAGACAATGGCCCATGTTTTAAGGAAAAGTATTACAAAAGTCAAGTCTTGAAATTTGAAACTTGAAAAAGGTTCCAAGACTTATTCTTTCCTTCTAAAAACAAATTCCACCAATCCAAATTAAAAATGGGTCAAAACTTGGACTTTGGAAAATAAAATTGTAGAAATCGCAACCAATACGTGGCGGCCACGCCATCATTTTACTGTTCACACAACTTTATTAAACTCAAATTTTAGATTATTAGTTTCACTTTATTGTTTCCGTAGTTTCCTGTCTTGAATCTAGAATTACTTAACTACTAGCAATCACCTACTTAGTTGTAGATTAATTATTGAATCCATTCCTTTCATGTCTTTATTATTTGTGTGCTTTTTCTCATTTTTAACTCGTAGTAACTTCTTTGTTTCAAGTTCGTAAATAAATTTTGTTTTTGCATCTTGAGTCGATCAAACAAGAATCTATGCCGACGGCCAAGTAAAATTGACATCCTATTGACTATCGGAGTATAAGCAACTTTCAATATTCGCCGCTCCAATTGTGAGAATCACAAAGGTGAGTGTATACGAGTATTGGTGAGAAGCTTTTACTACTAATCTTGTTTGTTCATTATGTAGGTACAAAGGTGATATAGGGGAACATGTCTTCGATAGATGGGTATTATTGTGATTACAATATGAGAGACTATGATCGTAGTGAGGGGTTTTATGGCTACAAAGTTGAGGGAGATTGCGGAGGCTATGCAAATAGCCATGAACAAAACTTGGGAAGATTTGGGAGTTGAGGTTTTGAGAGGGAAAATGGGGTGAATGAAGTTCCTAGTGCTTATGGTGAGTTTGGAGATGATGTAGGACCTCGTGAATGTTGTTATGATGACGTTGGGACATGTGAGGAGTTTTACACTTCTCACTCTGAACCTAGATTTGGTCTTAGGTGTAACCCTTTCATTCATAAAGCTTATGAGAGCTATGATGAGAGTGCACATGAAGAGTGTGAAGATTCATATTCTTCACCTTGTAGTACTTCTTATTAAGTTCAATATAGAGTGGATGGTTATATTAGTTCAAGTGGAGGTTGTCCAATGAGAAGAAGATAGTGTGCTTCTCCAAAACTGAGCGGTAATATTGATCCAAGAAGAAGTATACACCCTAAAAAGTTGACCATTTATGGGATATCGAGCGGCCTTATTGTGTTGAATGATAGGTACTATAAAAACTACATCCTTCCATCCATGGTCAACTACTTGGGGTTGTTTCGAGAGCCTTTACTTATTCCATACTCATTGGACGAGTTCAAGGTTATCGAGAGGGTAAAAGTTGTCTTCTCCCAATATGAATACCATAAGAAGGTATGGTGCAATGTTCTTCCCTTGTCGTACGGTCATGTATACTTAAGTGCCGATTGTTTTGCATGACATCAAGTTCTTAACATGAAAAATTAGACTAGTGTTATAGGAGATCAATGGGGGAATTGCCTCATGACTTACTTAGTGTCCAAGAAAAGAGAAGTACCTACCTATTTCAATCCAAATTATTATGAGAGACAAAATATTGAGAGGAGTAAAAGAGTGCAAGGTGGTAATCTAAGAATGGAAAAAGGAGAGGTTGTGTGGAGCGAAGTGAGGGGATTACCACCAAACCGTGCTAACATTGGTTGTCCTTCTATTTCTAAGGACATTTGTGTTGGTACCAACATGGAATGCGAAGGCGAACAATGCCAAAAGGAATTTTCTGCCCAAGCTTGTGGAGGACCTTCACACAACGACAAAAAAGAATCTACTCAAGAAATTCAAGGTAAAATATCTAACTCTTACACTTTGGTGCATGAGAATGATATTCGTGTAGCTAGTAGCCCATTGAGTGTGAGTAGTAGCTTACTTACTTATGAGTCAAATAATTCTTTGTCTCTTGTTGATGATGTACATGTTGTGAGTATGGATACACTAGTTGATCCTATTGATGACCAAATTGACTCTTCTTCTAAGGTCAATCTATATCCACCTAGTGTTGAAACCTATATGTTGAACGGAACTACATCGTCTAGTGTAATCGGTGTTGATCAACTTACTTGTGAAAATTGTCCACCACTTGAGTATGTGTGTGATATGATTAATAGAATTCAAGTGATTGAAGTATTTGAAAATGTTGGTCAACAAGAGGGGAGTGAACTCAAGAGCTCTTCTTGGGATGATCTTGTGCTTGAAGCCGCTTCAAAACTTGACAATTGTCTTATAACGAATAAAGAATTTACTTGTTCTAAATCTTCCCATGAGATAGCTCTTTCTCTCTTTAGATATAATGTCTTGTTTGAAGATGATTTAAACACTCCTAATGAGCCTAGTGGTGAAAATAATGGTATAGCTTGCCTTGGAGGCTATAGCCTATATGCTAACCTACTATGGTATGACAATGTTCCTCCTAAATATGGAAATCTCTTCTTGGAAGATGAGAGTACTATTAAGGGTAAGGAATGTGTAGTCTTTGAAGCTACTTCCTTTTCTAATTTGTGCGACTTTATTGTTCAGATTACTCATAGTGATGATTGGGAAACTAGTAGTGAGTACAGACATGAGGACGCCTTAGTAGAAGTTGACTTAAGTGATACCTTTCTTTACTCTCTATTTTCTTTGGATGATATGTATGCTATTATAGAGAGTATGTCACTTAGTTTGGGTGGAGACCATGAGAAAGGGGAGTGTTGTCTAGACCCGTGTCTATGGCCACTCTTCCCATTTGACCCCGGGGCCAAGTATGGAAATGGTGATGTTGGTGCACCCAACTTGTTGCTTGGTCTACATGACAAGCAAAGTGTCACTCTTGGTGAATCCCCTAACCAAATACGTTGTACATCTTTGATTGAGTTTTTAATATTGTTTTCAAAAGATCCTTGGTTATACTTCAAATATGTGCGGCCTTGGCATGACGATATTTATTATTGTGCTAACCCTAACCCTGATACCATAAGGATGTTGTGCTTGTTTGTCCTTTCTCTAGTTTTGCAAGGTATAGGTTCGAGGTCGTATCCTTTTCCAAAAGGGGAGGATGATACAAGAATAATGGTCACCTTAGCTTTCAACGACATCATTCAAAGTCACTATGTAAAGAATCATGCTTTGGTCGCATGGAGGGAATGTGATCAGACTTGGAGGGGATGTTTTGAGCCTACCATTGAACATACCCAAGTGTGGAAGATTGTTTGGAGCCCTGAAGACTTAAGGAATCTCGGGTTTGGACAACCTTTGTTGGACAAATTGGGAAAAACCCACTTGCAAAAACATGAAATTCTTTAATAAAAATCAAAACTTTGGAAACAAGAACGGAAGAAGTGTTCTTGTTCAAGCCCCACATAACTTAGATTATAGACATTGAATGAACTCTTGCTATTGGGACTCTATCCACGACTTTGAATGGATATTCTTGATGCTCTTGATTTGGGGATTCCAATTCTTGAAAATTTGAAAAGTGATGGTGAATTCTTGAGTTTCTTGGACTTTGGGTTGAAACCCTAGAAAGTGTTCTTGGTGAATTTTATAGAAGAAGGCTATATTTTGGTATTTGGGGACCTTAATCCTGTGTTATGAATAATAAAGGGTGGGTGAAAAAAATACTAAATTTCCCCCTTGGATGCGGATTTTAAAAGATGAAAAACTAGGAATCGACGCTATGGCGACGTGGTATGGGATTGACACGATACCCGATGCATCATGCCCTAATCACGCTAAGCCTTAGTACTTTTGACTGGCAGTTCCTGCACAAAATTGACCAATGCAATAGGTGATGCGGTACGCTAAGATCACATTGGTCCACTATTTTAGGACACCAAACGAGGTCTAAATGTGGTCCCAAAAATCCAAAACTTGTCCGGGAACACCTATTGACCTCCCTGATCATGAATTAGCTAAAAATATCAACTATCGAAGGTCGGGAAGGTCTTTAATAAAATCTTCAAAGTTTCAAGGTCTAAAAAAATGACTAAGTCCCAACACTTAGCGAAATTTCTAAGTATGAGACTTCTCTTGACATGCTCTAAAGGCTTAGATGACGAGTAAAATTTGCAGGGTCTTACAAAGGGTACCCTTGTTCATAACCCCACATACCTTAAAGTTCTTGGATTGGTGAAGTAAAATTGACCTTCGAGACTTGGGAGATGATCTTTAGAAAAAGCCCTAATCTTGGTGCTTTCTTGAAGGTTCTTGAACTTGGGAAGCTTGAGTTCTTGATTATTAGGGAAAAAGGAATTGAATTTATTCTTGAGGAAGGAGGAGGGTTTTTTTGTAAGTAATTTTGACAATAAGGGTAAATAATGCCCTAAAAGATTCCCCAAGTCCTGTTATGGATGATTTGGATTGAGGGGGGGAAAGACCCAATTACCCTTCAATCATTTAAATCAAGAACTGGATGCGATATCTTCACCGTGATGTGATCTTATCGCAGTAGAAAGAATCACTCACTGTGATGCAGTTAGTATGAGGTCAGTACTAATGCCACAATGAAGGCTTATTAGTGGGAGCCACTGGTTTTGTGACCCAAACATGCCCCAAATCTTGTTCAAAAAATCTAAAACTCCTTTAGGGCATACTTTTTACATCCCTGAATATGAATTAAATCAAAAACCAATGTCTCGATGTCGGGAAGATCAAAATAAAAATACTCAAAGTTTAGGGATCTTGAAAATGACTAAGTCCCCAACACTTAGTGACAATTTCAAGCCTTAAATCGAGCTAAGAATATTATGGGGTATTACAATATCTCCCCCTGGGAGCATTCATCCTCAAAAGAGGATGGTTAGATTGAGAGTGCTATACTAAGATAACTAAGATCATGTACTAAACATGAATGACTTGGAACCTAATTACATAACTGAGCCTGAAACATGATACATGAACTGAACTGGTTTATCGAATGCATGCAATGACATAAGAATGGTTGCATAGTTAGGACAGAGAACAGAAAAGAATCAATCTAAAGAAAAATTGTTACCTCAAGCTGAATCTAAGGTTGCGGAGAAAAGATGAGGGTACTTGGCTCACATATCTACTCCAGCTGCCTAAGTAGCTCCCTCAATAGACTAATTTTGCCATAGAACTTTCACAAAGGGAACCTCTTTGTTCCTCAACCCGCGAGTATGACGGTCAAGGATCTCAACTAGGATTTCTTTATAGGAGACACTATCTTCCACATCCACACTCTCTAAGGTCATAATTGAAGATGGTTCACCAATATATTTCTTTAATAAAGTGACATGAAACACTGGATGCACTAATGCCGAATCTGTAGCCAACTCTAACTCATAAGCTACCTACCTAAAATAGCTCAAAATTCTATTAGGGACAACATAGCAGAGACTGAGCTTTCCCTTCTTACCTAATCTCTTCACTCCTTTCATAGGTAAAATTTTCAAATAGACCAAATCACCTATACTAAACTCAAGATCTCTTCTTTTACATTGGCATAAGATTTCTAATGGCTTTGGGCTATCTTCAGCCTCTTTCAAATTAATTGAACTTTCTTTATAGCCTTAAACACCAAATCTGGCCCTATCAAAACAGCCTCAACTACCTCAAACCAACCAATAGGATCTCCTCCCATAGAAAGCTTCAAACGGAGTCATCTAAATGCTGGAGTGATAACTATTATTGTAGGCAAACTCAATCAAAGGTAAGTGTTCATCCCAACTTTTCTTAAAGCCAATAACACACGCCTTCAACATGTCCCCTTAAGTCTGAATGGTACTCTCTACTTGGCCATCCGTCTGAGGATGAAAGGCCGTATTGAGGTGAACTTGGGTACCAAGACCCTTCTGGAAAGCCTTTAAAAAGTAAGAGGTAAACTGAGTACCTATATCTAAAATGATGGAAAATGGAACCCCATGCAATTTCACCAACTCTTTAAGATAAAGCTTAGCATAATCTTCAGCTGAGTATAAAGTATGCACTAGAAATAAATAGATCAACTTGGTCTTTCCATTAACAATAACCCAAATTGAATCATGTTGATGACGTGTACGAGGCAACCTTGTCATAAAATCCATATTCACCACCTCCTACTTCCAAGTGGGGATGTTAAACTCTTGAAGTGTACCACTAGGACTTTGGTGCTCAGCCTTAACCTGTTGACAATTTGCACACTTATCCACAAACTCAACAATATCTTTCTTCATGCCACTCCACCAATAGATTTCTCACAACTCATAGTACATCTTAGTGGCTCTTGGGTGAATAGAATACCACGTACCATGCACTTTTGATAATATTTGCAGTCTCAAACCATAAACACATGGAACACATAGCCTACCTTAACAATGAAGCACACCATATCCCCCTTATGATAAAACCTCTACTTTCTGATCTCTAACTGCCTCCTTCAAATTAACCAAACTAGGATCCCTATCTTGCTTTTCTTTCACTTCGACAACCAATGAAGATTTTGAACCATTCTAAACCCATATACTACCTTCAACTGAATCAACTAACCGAACACCTAATCTAGCAAGCTGATGGACCTCACAGACTAACTCATTCTTATTATCTTTAACATGGGCAATACTACCGATAGACAATCTGCTAAGGGTATCCACCACTATATTGGCCTTGCCCAGATGATGCAACACACTTATATTGTAATCTTTCAATTACTCAAGCCATGTCCTCTGATAAAGATTTAGGTCTTTCTATGCAAATACATACTGTAAACTCTTATGATCCATGAATCAACATGAACCCCATATAGATAATGGCTCCAAATTTTAAAGGAAAATACAAAAGTTGCCAACTCAATATCATAGGTTGGATAATTCTTTTCATGAGGTTTAAGCTATCTAGAGGAATAGGCTATGACCTTACCTCTCTATATCAAAACATAATCCAAACCAACTCTATAAGTATCATAATATACAACAAACCCATTAGGGATATCTGGCAAAGTCAAGACTAGAGTGGAAGTGAGTTAAGTCTTCAACTCCTAAAAACTCTTCTCGCAGGAATATGACCACTAAAATTTGACCTTTTTTTGAGTGAGACTAAACATGGGGAAGCAATAGAAGAGAACCCTTCAGCAAACCATCAGTAATGGCTAGCCAAACCCAAGAAACTCCTGATATTAGACGGAGAGATAGGTCTAGGCTAGTTTCTCACTGCCTTGGTCTTTTAAGGATCAACTCGAATTCCATCACCAGAAATAATGTGCTTGAGGAAAGATACTGATCTCAGCTAAAACTTGAACTTACTAAACTTAGAGAATAAGTAATAAACTTTAAGGGTCTGCAACACAACCCTCAAATGGTCTGCACGATCATTCTCACTACGGGAATAGGCAAGGATGTCATCAATGAATACTATGAAAAACATGTCCAAGTACATCTTGAACACCCTGTTCATCAAGTCTATGAAAGTTGCAGGGGCATTTGTTTATCCAAAAGACATGATTAAAAATTTATAGTGACCATACCGAGTTCTAAAGGCTGTCTTTAGAATGTCAAATTCTTTGACTCTAAGCTGATGATAGCCAAATCTGAGATATACCTTAGAGAAATAACTTGCACCTTGAAGCCAGTTGAATAAGTCATCAATCTTGTGAAAAGGATATTTGTTCTTGATTGTGAATTTGCTTAACTGGCAGTAGTTGATACACATTTAGATAGAACTATCTTTCTTGTTCATGAAAAGGACTAGAGCGCCCTACGGAGAGACACTGGGCCTTATGAAACCTTTATCTAAGAGGTCCTTAAGCTGCTCTTTTAACTCTTTAAGCTCGACTAGAGCCATATAATATGGAGGTATGGAGATGGACTGAGTATCACGGAGAAGATCAATACCAAATTCTATTGCTATATCTGGAGTTATCCCTAGCAAATCTTTGAGAAAAACCTCAGGAAACTCTTTGACTACACGGATTGACTAAATTGTTGGAGCTTCAGACTTAGTATCTTTGACTAAAACTAAATGATAGATGCACCCTTTTGATATCAACTTTTTGGCCTTAAGAAAAGATATAGAACGACCTTTTGGAGACACAAAACTACCTTCCAATGCGTACAGACTTGAACACAGTTTTTCTATGTATATACATGGGAGATTATAGAATATACGATGTGGAAATATCTTTTTATATTGATCGAGGTCATTATACCCTCCTAACTCAAAGATGAGTTGAGGACTTTTCTATCGATAGAGTTTTGATGAATGCTCTAGATAGGGTCTATTTAAGATGAGTAAATCTCCTATAATATATTGATTCAGGTTTTCTACTATATATAAAATGAAAGGACTTTGAGTTGTCTTTCTAATGCATCTATTTTCACCATAATCTGATATCAAAGTGGGAAGTTATGTCCATTTTACCTCAGCATATCCATCTGTTATCAAGGTGACGACTAGGCAGATAGGCTATATAATAGTTGACAAACCATCATCCAAGTCATAAACATTAGGTAGAATCATTGAAAAAGGTAGCGACTATGTTGATAGGCTATCAACTAGTTGATAAACCATCAGCCAAAGTCGTAAACCTTAGGTAGTAACTCTGAAAAAGGTAACGACTAGGCTGATAGGCTATCAACCAGTTGACAAGCCATCAACCAATTCATCACCCATAATGCTAATATGAAAGGAATTTGATTACTAGGCTAATAGGCTATCAACCATTTGATAAGCCATCAGCCAAGTCATCAGCTAAAGAAAATTTCAAAATTTTTTATTCAGCTTTGGAGGGGTATTTTGGTCTTTTACTCACCTCAAACCTTCCCCTATTCCCCCATGTATTAAAGCACTAAATAGGTGTATCTAGACATTATTAATCATTTTTAAAAGCCACTAACCCTCTCTACTCTCAACAACAACAAAAATTAGGGTTTTCTCTCAAGTCATCTCCAAAGCCCCAAAGTTCAAGTTCCTTTTAAAGTCAAGCAATTCCAGGTATGTGTAATGTTCATACATAGGCTATTTTCACCCATGAAGTTAAAGAATCCATTTTTATGTGTTAAGTTATGAATTTTACATGTTTATGATGAATTATATCCATGAAACTCTTATGAATTTTGATTATAAATTAGGTTTACAAGTGTTTTATTATGAATGAGAATTTACACATTTGAAAGATTGAATTTTCATGTTAAAATCCCTAACTCATGGTTTTAGTATTGTAACTATGTTTTTAATCGCATGCTTTACTCATTCCCATGCTTAAGTTCATGCTTTCCATATTTTTGATGAAATGCCTAAGTGTTGGTTTATGAACAATGACCCTATATTATGATTTTTAAAGCTATATATGTCCGTATTGATATTTCCATTTAGTGATAGAAGGCTATGAACAATCGATATTTAGCTATTTATATAATTTCAATATCTTCTAAATGGTTTAAGAAAAACCATAAGCATTGTCATCCAATTAGTTATCATGATCAGTTGTTTGCTTAGTTAAGCTTATTTTAGTCCAGTAATCAATGTCATTTAGTTAGGAGTAGGATTTAGCACTGAGCGAACCCAGGGATGGGGCCATTTCTGCCAGCATAAGGCTTGACTCTTAGTAGCAATCCTTGAGTTACAAAACTACATAGCCAACGTAGGTTGACATGTATTTTTATCAGTTTAGGGTTGACATATATCTCATGAGTCTTTCTGTTAGTTTAGGGTTGATAAGATGTCTTTATACCAGTTTAGGGTTGACACAACCATCGTTAGTACCCGTGGCATGGTGCTGACACCCTTCCAACTAGGTTTATTGGTTAAAACCCGATTAGCTCAGATTGGGGAATGTCAGTTAGATGATACCTCCCAAAGTCTCAGTTCAATATTTAGTAAAAAATTTAGTTCTGGTTTTCTTAACCAAAACATACTGATTATCAGCTATTTTGCTTCTAAATTTTAGTATTTCAGTTTTATAGATTATTTCAGACATATTATATGCTTGGTCTTGCATTCTCAATATTTCATTTTGTATGCACTTATATTCTGTCACCTCATTCCATTCAGTTAGTTATTATTTCATGCATATGAACCTATTCATTTCAGCCTAACCTCATCTCATATACTAGTACATTCAAAGTACTGATCGCATATCTGTTTTCCACTATGATGTTTATTATCATAGGTTCTAATGCTTAGTTTTTCGATCGTACTTAAATAGTCCAGTGCTTTAGTAGCAGTAGCAGTGGTGAGTCCTTATCTATCAAGGACATGATTGCTTTATTTTAGTTTATATAAGTAGTTTAGTATTTACATTCAGTCAGATTTTGTTGGGGGGTTTGTCCCATCAACTCCACAATCAGTCAGTTAGAGGCTTTTTAGACATTTGGATATTTAGTCATTTTATCAATCTTTTTAGTCTATTTTCAAAAATTTTAGATCTATGATTTAATTGTGTTTCAGTATTTAAACCTTATAACATGATAATTGATTTCTGTACATATGTATTTTGTTGCTTTATTCAGTTCTCATAGCAGGTACTAGCTCATGAGTTAGCTTATGGTTACTTATGACCGTAAGCACCATTGTCATGACTAGGGGTAGCCTCAGGATATGAGAAAACTTAATATTAGAGCCTAAGGTTTAATAGTGTTGCAGGGAGTTTGAAAAGCCGTGATGAGTAGAGTCTTGTACATGGGTGTGAAGCGCGCTGCACTTATGGACAAGAGGCTGCCAAATGTTTTAGGAAAAGTTTCTCTTCTTTCAGTATTCATGTCATGCATATGAGCATGAGCTATATTTAAACCCTCTTTTTGATTCATTCTTTATTCTATTATAGACTATACCTCCCAGAAAGAACGACGAAAGAAGGAATAGGAACCAACCCGCACCTCCGCCAATTCAGGAAGATCTCCTGAATGAGAATGTCTCTCACGCTAAATTCAAAGCTTCTTTCACTAACTTAGCTTATTCAGTAGTTGGTCAGAATAATTAGTAGGCTATTATCCCAGCCAATCCAGTGGCTAGTACAACTGCAGCTAGGGTCCAAGATTTTACTTGGATGAATCCCCCTTTGTTTTTGGGATCCAAGCCTGAAGAGGATCCGTAGAAGTTTTTTGATATGGTTAAGAAGGTGACTGATACTATAGGGGGCCACTTTGAGTGATAGTGTAAAGTTGTCTACTTACTAGTTGTTATCTCATACCTAGTATAAGTAGTAGAGGGAGGATAGAGGTATTGAGGTAGGTCTTGTAGAGTGGGAGGAGTTTGCCATAGCTTTCTTAGATAGGTTCTTCCTATTAGAGTTGAGAGAAGCTAAGATGCAGGAGTTCATAATCCTGAAGCATGGTAGTATGAGTGTGAAGGAGTATTCACTTATGTTTGATAAGTTAGCGAGATATGCTCCAAATGTGGTTTCTGATAACAGGTATGAGTAAGTTCGTATCTGGTGTAGCTGATAGTGTGGTCAAAGTGTAGGACTGCCATGTTAATTAAGGAGATGGACTTG
Organism: Capsicum annuum; assembly: GCF_002878395.1. Lineage (NCBI taxonomy): Eukaryota > Viridiplantae > Streptophyta > Magnoliopsida > Solanales > Solanaceae > Capsicum > Capsicum annuum. The sequence goes on along the minus strand of NC_061111.1, from coordinate 239,151,249 downwards.
TCTAGACTTATAGTTCATGCTCAATAAATTGAGTAGGAGAAGGTTAAGGAGAAAGAAAGAGAGAGTAAGAGGGCTAGGACGGGCAGTTTTAATTTTACTCAACCAAGGTCAGAGAGTAGTAACCATTCTTAGTTCCGTCAGAAGTTTTCAGCCCCAGCTCTATCTTCTACTAGTGCACTAGTACTAAAGGTTTAGGAATGACAGTCGTATTGGGGAGCTAGATTTCAAGACCCAGGATAGTGTGAACAGTGGTCGTACCAATCCTTTTTGCGGAGAATATGGTAGGAATCATAAGGGGGTGTGTAGAGCTAGTAGTGATGTATGTTTTTGATGTGGCTGTAATACCCCGTATTTTCCTATCCTATATTAACCCTCAGTACATGGGTTATACTAAATAAAATTATTGGAATACTCAGTAATTTTCAGATTTGAGCATGCCATTGCATAGGAAATTCAATTAACTTTCCAACGATATAAAATTTGCCTAAATCTGACAACCGGGTAAGAAGTTATGGTAATTTTAAGTTTCAGTCATTAAACATCGTCATTCAGGCCAGTAGCGTGTCATGGAGTGTGTCAAAATAGAAATTGTCGATTTTCAGTATTGCTTTGTGATATTGGTGCATTGCGCCATAGGCCCTGTTCACAATTGTTAATTTCCAGTGTACCAATGCGATTCCACCGCGTCGTAGTGTACTTCAAGTTCACAAACAAAGTGGCAACGCGATACCACCGCATCGCGCCACCATGTAATTTCCTAGTTGTCATTTTCCAGTGGCTTGGCATGATAGTGGAGCATCGCGCCAGGGGTTCAGATCGGGAAAATTTCATGAAAAATTAAAGTTGCACCCAGATATGGGATTTAAGACCTAACAACATGTAAAACCCTTCATTATTAAATTTTTTCATAAAATCAAAAGGTATTTCTCTCTCAAGAAAACAAACCCTAGCTCTCAGGAATCAAGGTCAATCCCAAGAATCTCTCCAAGAACTCCAATAATCTCATGAATTAAGGTATGTTAGATGTTCATCTATGGGTCCCTTCCACTCATAAAGTCAAAGAATTCATTTTTAAAGCTTCAAGGATTATGATTCATTGTTTACATGTAAGAAATTGGATTGTGTTCATGTTTTGACATTTATTGAGTTTCAATCCATGATTAATGGTAGATTCTATGAAGTTGTATAGCATGTATGTTGAAGTGAGTAATCCCTGTATTATAATCCATGAATTTGCAAGTTGATTGTTGTATACATGTTAACCCTGTGTTAGATTTAATGAACCAAGTATGCTTCCCATGTGTTTGATAAATTGTCTATGAGAATGAAATAATGCTATTATAGCATGCTAAAATGTATTCCCCATTCATGTACAAGTTAATTCATTACAAGTGTATGATGAAATGTCTCTATGAATGAATTGTGACTAAGTGAACATTGTTATGTATTCAAGATGTTGCCTTTCTTTACTTTTCATGCTATCGAGTCTTGGGAGTATTTAATACCCGATAATTTAGCTGTTACTTAGAGCCAGATTCAGTTATAGAATAGTATTAGTCATGTCATAATTAGTACTCTCAGCCCATTACAGAACTCAGTAGAACTCAGTTAATTACAAAAGATAGGAAAACTCAGTAAACTCAGTCTCAGTCCAGTATACTTAGTTCAGTGTCTTTTAGTTAGGAGTAGGATTAAGCACCAAGTGAACCCATGGATGGGGGATCACCTGTTAGAAGAGGCTGTGATCCTTAGAAGAAATCATTTTATTCCAGAACTACGTAGCCAACATAGGTTGAAACATCAAACCTGCAAGTTGAGGGTTGATGAGGTGCTCTACCTGCCAGTAGAGGGTACCGTTGTTCTCATTTAGGGAACCTGCCAGTAAAGGGTTACTCTTCAGCTTGTCTTTACCCATGGCACGGTACTGGCACCCTTCCAATTGGGGTTATTTATTGGACCCCTATTAGTTTAGATTGGGGCATGTGGGTTAGATAATTACCTCTCATAGTTTTAGTTTTAGTTTCAGTCTTCAGTTTAGAACTCAGTTTAGTTCTATAGAATCAGGACTATCAGATATAGTGACTCAGTTATCAGTAATTTAGATTATCAGTGATCTTAGATTATCAGTATATTTAGTTTGCAGTTATATAATTCGGTTCCTATATTCTCGATTACAGTATGCACAGTATGTTCAGTTGTTACAGATCCTCTATGTATACTAATCCAGTTTTTGCATATTATTTAGTAGTTATTGTGCATGCGTATGAACCCATGCATTTAGCCTTAACTCATCTAGCATACAAGTACATTCCCATGTACTGATGCATACTTTTCTACGCTATGATATTTCATATCATAGGTTTGGACGCTCAGGTTCCTAACCGTGCTTAGCTAAATTCAGCCAGTAGTAGTAGATTTAGCAGTGAGTCCTCATATATCCAGGACATGCTTTCATTTCAATACTTCATCTTAGCAGTATTTTTGTAGATGGAGTTAGTTGCGGTATTTTTCCATCAACTCCACTTTCAGACAGATTCAGTCAAAGGCTTTTCAAACTAGATTTTCAGATAGTATTTTCGATTCAGATATTATTATTCATTATCAGTATTTTAGATATTTTGAACATTATGGCATTTCAGCCTTTTATTCTATAATTGTTTTAGTAATATTGTTCTATGCTCACAACAGATATCATTCATGGGTTAACTTATGGTCCTTCAGGGTCGCAAGCACCGTGGGACAACTAGGGGGTAGTCTCGGGTTGTTACAAACTTGGTATCAGAGCCTAAGGTTCAGTAGAGTCCTAGAGAATCTGAAAAGCCACATCGATTAGAGTCTTGTGCATGGTTGTGTAGTGTGCCACACTTATGGAAAGGAGGCTATGAGATGTTTTAGGAAAAGTTTCCCTTATTTCAGTATTCATGTTATGAGAGTGAGCATGAGCTCAAGTTAATCTCTCATTCTAATCCACTTCTTCCTTTTGTTTACAGAACATACTGTAAGACCCTGTAAAATCTTATGATTAAATTCAGCTCGTTTAGCTCTTTGAAGCTCTTTAAAAGATCCAAAACTTAGAAAATTTTGATAAGTGTTCAACACTTAGTCTCATTTTAAGCCTCCAAACTTTGGGGAATTATTTGACAACCTTTTCGACATTCGTTATATGATTTTCAAGTTTTGTTGCGATGGGGAAAGGCAAGAGTACATTTCTAGTGAATTTTGGATTTTTTGGAATCCGTTTAGGGCTTGTTTAGATTTCAAACTAGTAGCCAAAGGCTATGAAGGAGCGCCGACCATGGTTTAACCTTTGTGTGAAATTCAACACCAAAGGCGCCGCCCAGGTTCCACAAGGTGCTACCAAAGGCGCCGCCCAGGTACAAAAGGCTCTACCAAAGGCGCCGCCCTTTGTGTAGCCTTTGTACCTAATTTTTCAGCATTACACTTCCGTGTCTTAAGAAAAATTTGGTCAATTTCCCCACCCTATATAAGCCTAATAACATGAGATTTGACCATAATTCAGCAACTTATACTCAATTTCTCTCAAAAACTCGCAAGAACAAGCCCTAAGATTTTCACAAGAGGTTCAATTCCAAGGAATTTCATCGTCAAATTTCAAGAATCTTTCCATCAATCTTCGTAGAATAACAAGCTAAGGTATGCATAGTGTTTATTCATGGATTCCTTTCATCCATGAAGCCCAAGAACCCTCTTTTAAATTCTATATCATGATATTGTTGTGGTAAATGTATTATATTCATGTTATTGATGTTGAATGATTCCCAAGTTGGAATATTTATGTGTTTTTATGAATCTATGATATCATATGAGTTGGAAACATGTAAATTTGGTTGTTCATGATGAATAATTTATTGATTTCACCTATTCCTAAGTTGTGCATGTAAGGTGTTTGATAAAATGCCTAAAAGACTAGAAATCATGTATTATAGTTAAATTGTGACCTAAATGACAAATGCATGCTACACCCTTATGAAAATAATGACTTCTATGATATTGTTTTGCATTATGATTTCTGATGGAACGTTCATGAAACTAGATTGATGGACTTATGGCATATTGTTATATGCATTACCTTCCATGTATAAGACTTTGAGAACCATGTGTAGTATAAAATCCCCCAACTTATGTTATTATGAATTATGAATATTGATCATGTGTTCAAAAAGAGTTAAGTCATGTTGTGTTAGTTTTCTTCTATTGAATCCTGGGGGTACTTGTACCTGAAAAATATAGCTGCATGCCTAGAGCCAGTGTCATGTTTTCATGATATCCTTAGTCAAGACATAATCCATAGAATTCAGTCAGTCATGTCACTCAGGAAAGCTCAGCAACCCAAAAATCTCAAAAATCATAGTAATCCCAGTAGTTCAGCAATCCCAATGATCTCAGTACTCAGTAATGTTGAAAACTTCTGTATTCTCTATAATCTCAATAATTTCAGTACTCTCAGTTAATCTTCAGATCACAGTAGTATTCCATTGATCAATGAAACTCAGTAAACTCAATTCAGCTTATCTAAACCATACTATCAGTATCAGCTTCATCTAGTAAATCAATTTAGTGTCTATTTAGTTGGGAGTAGGATTTAACATCGAGTGAACCCAGGGATGAGGATACACACTGTCAACCAGTAGAGGGTGTGATCCTTAGTAGCAATCCCTGTGTTAAATAACTACGTAGCTAATGTAGGTAGAGATGCACCCTATACATTTAGGGATTTATACATCTCATTTGAGATTCCTATCAGGAGGGGTTGACGAAAGAACTCCCTATCAGCGAGGGTATACTCATAGGTTGTCTTTACCTGTAGCATGGTACTGGCACCCTTTCAGCTGAAGTTACATGTTAGAACCCACCAGTTCAATTTTGAGGTATGTCAGTCAGATGAATACCTCCCACAATCTCAGTTTCAGTCTCTATCTCAGTCTCAGTAATAGAACTCAGATAGTTCATCAGAATATAGACTGTCGACAGCTTAGAGGCTTCCATACTATAGCATGTCAGATAGTTACTTCAGATTTGTTTTGGTATTGATTTTACCATTTTTAGACATTATTTTATCAGATGTTTTATTCAGTTTTGAACCTTATGTCCTTACAGCTTCTATTTTGTATTTTATAGTGTATGTATGTATATATATATATCATATATTATGCAGTGTATAGGTACAAATATCAGTCATGGGTTAGCTTGTGGTCCTTCTAAGTCATGAGGTCTGTGTAACACTTTGGGTACCAGATTTGGGGCGTTACAAACTTGGTATCAAAGCCTAAGGTTCAATAGTGACCTAGGAAGTCTGAAAGTTGCATCTAGTAGAGTATTGTACATGGGTGTGTTGTGCACCAAGCTTATGTGTAGGAGGCTATGAGATATTTTAGGAATAGTTTCTCTTCTTTCAGCATTCATGTCGTGCCAGTGAGCATAAGCTCCAATTAAACTCTCATTCTAATTTGCTTCTTCCTTTCATTTACAAAACATGTCTCCCAAAAGGACTAATGAAAAGGAAACTGAAAATCAGTCAACACCTCAGCCCGTCCAGCCAGATTCTCTGGATGAGCATATCTCTTATGCAGAATTTAGGACAACATTTACTACTCTAGTCAGTTCAACCGCAGCTCAAAATGAACGGCCAGCTACTATTCTAGCCAACCCAGTGACCAATGTTGCTGCAGTCAGGATTCAGTACTTCACCCAAATAAATCCTCCTCTATTTACCGATTCTAAGCCCGAAAAGGATCCATAGGAGTTCCTCGATTAGGTTTTGAAAGTCACAGATATCATGGGAGTGAATTCTAGTGAGAGCATAGATTTAGCCACCTATCAGCTATAAGATGTAGCCTATACGTGCTATAAATAGTGGAAGGTAGACAGGGGTTCAGAGACAGAGCCCATAGAGTGGGAAGAGTTTGCTACAACCTTTTTAGATATATTCTTTCCCCTTGAGTAGAAAGAAGCCAAAGTGTTGGAGTTCATCAATGTCAGACAAGGTTCCATGAGCGAGAAAGAATATTCCCTTAAGTCCATTCAGTTAGCCTGGTACAATCTCCATGTAGTAGCAGACAGTAGATCTAGAATGAGTAAGTATGTGTTAGGGGTATTAGGTAGAGTTGTTAAGGAGTGTAGGGCTGCGATGTTGATTGGTGACATGGACATATCTAGGCTTATGGTCTATGCCAAGCAAATCGAAAAGGAGAAGCTTGAGAAGAAGAACAGAGAAAACAAGAGAGTTAGAACAAGTAGTTATTGTTTTGCTCAACATGGGTCACAGGGTGGTAGCTGTTCTCAGTTGTGTCAAAAATGTTCAGCCCCAGTTCACTCTTCAGCTAGTCCACCAATACCAAAGTTCAGAAATGATTGTAGGAATGGGGTATTAGGATCCAAGGTCTAGAGTAGTGAGAGCAGGATTCTTACTCATCCGCTTTACGAAGAGTGTGGTAAGCATCATAAGAGGGTGTGTAGCACCGACAGTAATGTCTGTTTTATTTGTGGAAAGCCAGGCCATAGAGTCAAAGATTGCCCCCAGTCAGGTTATCAAAGTCATCTCTTCTCCTCAACTCAGTCCGGTCACATAAATAATCAGGGTGCCACTTCCAGTGCTATCAGTGAGCAATGCCCAAATAGACTCCATGCACTTTAGTCTCGATAGGATTAGGAAAGTCCTCCTAATGCAGTCACTGGTATATTACAGACCTCCTACTTATATGTTTGTTTTCTTTTATCTCATCAGATTCATGGGTTTATTTATTTGTAGACTTGCATAGCAGTTAAACTTTAAGGTCAGGAAATCAGCACTTCAGATCCTAGTTATAGTTCCTGTATGTGTAGAAAATCATTAAGATAAGATGATTCCCGACCTATTCTTATTTCAGTGAAATTATTTTGTACCCCATTCATCACCTTACCTATGCATGTTTCACACACCTCCCATAGGATCATGTGCGTGTTGAAATCCTATCATGATGAGGTACAATACCCTCAATAGTATGAGTCATGTTCCATGAACACAAAATTTTTAGACTTAGGTCATGCAACTCATGACTCAGATACTCATGTCATGTTTTACCGTATGTTCAGTCCACATGAATCATGCTCTACTCCAAGTGAACAGTTAAGCTCAGATTACCTCATGTATACCCTCAGTTTAAATCTCTTGATAAATCCATAATGTTGGTATTCAGTTCCTCAGGCCTTAGTCGAGTGTTAAGTTTGATATAGTATTTGTTTGAGCATCGGATCCTTGCATATGTCAATCTTCCCTAAGTAGTTATCAGTATCCAGTTTTAGTACTTCAATATCAGTCTAAACCTTATTTATCAGAAACCAACATTTATTTCCTGTATGAGTCCCAATTACAGACTAAGTTATAGTTTCTACTATAGTCTTAGACATAGTGTTAGTCTCAGCCTTAGCTCAGAAGTTAGATAGTACCATAGTCCAACTTCAGGTATGGCTTGACCAAAGCATGTAGTTATCAATCCTTCATGTCATCAGTGTTTCAGTACCTATGCTTATAGAATATTTCTGGACCATGTTATCTGCCTAGCCTTGCATCCTTGGATAATTCAGTATTTCATGAATTCATACTTAGCTATCTCACGTTACTTAGTTAGTCCCTTTCTCATATTCATAAAAAAACTCCATATCCTCAGCCCAATTATTCAGACTAAGTACTATTCAATCTCGTATGCTCAGTACCTAACTATTAATCATTCAGCAAATCAGATGAGTCAGTCGGTAGGGAATTTGTTTAAACAGCTAGTACTTCAATCTAGCAGTCAGTCAGACAAGTTAGTACATTTTTTCCCATCTTTCTATCTATTTGCGCTATCCAAAATATCATAAATAAAACCATTCTGAGATGAATCAACCAGGTAGATACGGGCTCAACTCGGTTCATGTGTTATGCCTCAGTTTTAGATCTCAGATAATCAGTCATGATTCTATTCCTAGGTTCCTGTACATCACCTCAGTTTTCCTCAATATCTCAGAAGATTCAACCTAGCATTCTTCAAGGGACATGGTGTCCCAAGGGAAAGATACGCTATAATTCCCCAAAACCTTTATAACATAAGCATCCCAATCTCTTTACTCATGTAATGAATCCAGTTTGGTGTAAGGGATACTTATTACTTGACCCTTAAGATCCAAGCTTAGTTACACACCATGTATTTAAGACTTAGTTCAGCTCACGGAATTCAGTTCATGCATCACGTTCCAGTATCATTCATGTCCTCATATGCTCGTACATGCATACTTCTAGCATAAGATGGGTTCATTAGTACTTTTCAGTTTCCATAACAATTTTCTTAAACATACTCAGTTCAATGTTAAAATTACCATTACGAACCTGATATCAGATTCCCATTAAAAACTTGGTGTCAATCACCATTACACATTCAGTCATGCATTTATTTGTCCGCTAAGTCATGTAATCATGCACCAGACATGCATTCTCATTGAGAGAAATTCAGTTCATAAAAACATTCAGTCATGTATTGATGATTTAATTATCCATGCATGAATTCAGATTATTAGTCATGCATCAGATATGCCTGTTCCTTATGTTATATTCACCTCTTCAGTTATGTCAGTCATGACCTCATGTTTTCAGTTGTGTATGTTCTATACGTGCTTAAGTTGATCTATTCTCCTATCTCAGTCAGTCTCATTCAAGGATGAATGTTTCCAAGGGGGAGATATTGTAAGACCCCACAAAATCTTGCAGTTAAATTCAGCTCGTTTAGCTCCTTGAAACTCTTTAAAAGATCCAACACTTAGAAAATTTTGATAACTGTTCAACACTAAGTCTCATTTTAAGCCTCCAAACTTTGGGGTATTTTTTGACAACCTTTTCAACATACGTTTTACGATTTTCAAGTTTTGTTGTGATGGGGAAAGGAAAGAGTACATTCTAAGTGAGTTTCAGAATTTTTGGAATACGTTTAGGGCTCATTTGGATTTCAAACCAGTAGAAAAAGTCTATGAAGGGGCGCCTCCACCCATGGTATAGCCTTTGTGGGCAATTCAACACCAAAGGCGCCGCCCAGGTTCCACAAGGCGCTACCAAAGGCGCCACCCAGGTACAAATGGCTCTACCAAAGATGCCGCCCTTTGTGTAGCCTTTGTACCCAGTTTTTCACCATTACACTTCCGTATCTTAAGGGCAATTTGGTCAATTTCACCATCCTATATAAGCCTAATAACACGAGATTTGGCCATAATTCAGAAATTTATACTCAATTTCTCTAAAAAACATTAAAGAACAAGCCCTAGGGTTTTCACAGGAGGTTCAATTCCAAGAGAATTCATTGTCAAATTTCAAGAATCTTTCCATCAATCTTTGTAGAATCACAAGCTAAGGTATACATAGTATTTATTCATAGATTCCTTTCATCCATGAAGCCCAAGAACCCTCTTTTAAATTCTATATCATGATATTGTTGTGGTAAATGGATTATGTTCATGTTATTGATGTTGAATGATTCCCAAGTTGGAATATTTATGTGTTTTTATGAATCTATGATATCATATGAGTTGGAAACATGTAAATTTGGTTGTTCATGATGAATAATTTATTGATTTCACCTATTCCTAAGTTGTGCATGTAAGGTGTTTGATAAAATGCCTAAAGGACTAGAAATCATGTATTATAGTTAAATTGTGACCTAAATGACAAATGCATACTACACCCTTATGAAAACAATGACTTCAATGATATTGTTATGCATTATGATTTTTGATGGAATGTTCATAAAAATATATTGATGGACATATGGCATGTTTTTATATGAAGTCCCTTCCATGTATAAGACTTTGAGAACCTTGTGTAGTATAAAATCCCCCAACTTATGTTATTATGAATTATGAATATTGGTCATGTGTTCAAGAAGAGTCAAGTCATGTTGTGTCTATTTCCTTCTATCGAATCATGGGGATACTTGTACCCAAAAAATATAGCTGTGTACCTAGAGCCAGTGTCATGTTTTCATGATATCCTCTTTCACACCATAATCCATAGAACTCAGTCAGTCATGTGACTCAGGAAAGCTCATCAACCCAAAAATCTCAGAAATCTAAGTAATCCCAATAGTTTATTAATCCCAATGATCTCAGTACTTAGTAATATTAGAAACTTTATTATTCTCAGTAATCTCAGTAACTTCAGTACTCCTAATCAGTCCTCAGATCTCAGTAGTATTTCATCAATAAACAGAACTCATTAAACTCAGTTCAGCTCAGTTAAACTATACCATCAGTATTAGGTCTGTCCAGTAAATCAATTTAGTGTCTATTTAATTGGGAATAGGATTCAGCACCGAGTGAACCCATGGAAGAGGATACACACTGTCAACCAATAGAGGGTGCGATCCTTAGTAGCTATCCCTGTGTTCCACAATTATATAGCCAGCATAGGTAGAGATGCACCCTACGTATTTGGGGATTTATACATCTCATTTGAGTTTCCTATTAGGAGGGGCTGATGGAAGAACTCAGTGTTAGTGAGGGTATACTCATAGATTTACTCATGGCATAGTACTAACACCCTTCCAACTAGGGTTATAGTTTGGACCCTACCAGTTTAGTTTTAAGGCATGTCGATTAGATGACTACCTCCCACATTCTTAGTTTCAGTCTCAGTCTCAGTAATAGAACTTAGGTAATTTATCAGAATATAGACTGCCAGATACAGTCAACTAAGATATAGTATGGAACTCAGTTAGTTCCATCAGATTTAGGACTATCAGATATAATTAATTATGTTATAAGTTAAATCAGTTATCAGACCTTATGATATTAGTATTTAACTTTAGGACTATCAAATACAGTCAACCAGACCAGTTCTTCATAACCAGAACTATCAGAAATGGTCATTCAAGTATCAGAATATAGTTTCAGTCCTTCAGTACTTAGTAATACAATATCATTTGCTCACTTATCAGTGACTCAGATATCAGGATTAGTAAACTTAGTTATTCAGTATCCTAGTATTCATATCTCAGACGTCAGGGTATCTATGTTATTAGTAGACTCAATAGTTAGAATTATTCAACCCCATTATGATCTCAATTTTAGTTATGTATTCATACATGTATTCTTATGTTCATATCATTCAGTCAGTTAGTATTGTTCATGCATATGAAACATTTTCATTTAGCCTACCTCACTTGCATACCAGTACATTCCAATATACTGCTGTATTTGTGCTATGGTGTTTTATTTTACTCCATAGGTTTAGGAGCATGAGATCCAGAGTGTCAGTAGTATTCCACATTTTAGCAGACAGAGTTAGCAGTAAGTCCTCATCATTCGAGGATGATATTATTTGATTATGTCATTCTTTTAGTACTTATCTATTTTAGTAGATGGAGTTAGTTGGGGAAATATCCCATTAACTCCTTATTTAGATAGCATAGAGGCTTTTAGACTATAGCATGTTAGATAGGTACTTTAGATTTGTTTTGGTGTTGATTGTACCATTTTTTAGACATTATTTTATCAGATATTTTATTCAGTTTTGAACCTTATGGACTTACAGCTTCTATTCTACATTTATAGTGTATGTATACGTATACCTAGTATATTATACAGTGTACAGGTACAGATATCAGTCATAGGTTAGCTTGTGGAAAGTGTTTTATACTTCCTTCCTAGACATATTCTTTACTTTATAGCTGAGAGAAGCCAAAGTGTTAGAGTTCATCAATATCGTACAAGGTAGCATGAGTGTAAAAGAGTATTCCCTTAAGTTTACTCAGTTAGCCAGGTATGCTTTCCATGTAGTAGTAGACAATAGGTCTAGAATGAGCAAGTTCATATCTGGGGTGTCAGATAGTATGGTTAAGGAGTGTAGAACAATGATATTGATTAAAGAGATGGACATATCTAGGATTATGGTCCATGCTCATAAGATTGAGGAGCAGAAGCTTAAGGAGAAGGAAAAGAAAAATAAAAGGGCGAGAACAGGTAGCTTTAAGTTCAATCAGCCTAATTCAGATGGGGATAACTGTTCCCAGTTTTGTCCAAAGTCTTCAGTCCTAGCTCTGTCTTCATCTAGTGTATCGATGACTAAGGATAGCATAAGAAATGGTCATACTAATCGATTTTATGAAGAGTGTGGTAAGAATTATAAGGGTATATGCAGAGTTGGCAGTGATGTTTATTTTGGGTGTGGAAAGCCAGGCCACAGAGTTAGAGATAATCCTCAGTTAGGTTCTCAAGGTCAGTATAATCATCCTTCAGCTCAGCTAGGTCACCCGAACCACCAAGGTGCTACTTCCAGTGCCACCAGTAGGCAATACCTAAATAGGTTTTATGCACTTTAGTCTAGAAAGATCAGGAAAGTTCTCCTGATATGGTCACTGGTATGTTACAGATCTCCTATTTACATATTTATGCCTCAGTTTTAGATCTCAGATATTAAGTCATGGTTTAGTTTGTGGGTGCCACATGCATCGTCTCATGCTTTTCCTTAGTATCTCATCCAAGTCAGCATTCTCGAGGGACATAGTGTCCCAAGGGGGAGATGCACTATAATACCCGAGCTATCACAATCTAAACCTCTTATTTTCTCTTCACGTAGCGAATCCAATCAAAGTAATGGTTCCTCATAGTTGACCCTTAACTCTCAATCCAAGAATCTCTCCAAAAACTCCAAGAATCTCATGAATTAAAGTATGTTAGATGTTCATCTATGGGTACCTTCCACACGTAAAGTCAATGAATCCATTTTTAAAGCTTTAACAATTATGATTCATGATTTACATGTATGATATTGGATTATGTTCATGTTTTTCCATTTATTGAGTTTCAATTCATGATTAATGGTAGATTCTATGAAGTTATATAGCATGTATGTTGAATTGAGTAATCCCAATGTTATAATCCGTGAATTTACAAGTTGATTGCTGTATCCATGTTAACCCAAAGTGTTTATGATTTGATGAAACAAGTATGCTTCCCATGTCTTTGATAAATTGTCTATGATAATGAAATAATGCTATTATAGCATGCTAACAGGTATTCCCCATTTATGTACAAGTTAGTGCATTACAAATGTTTGATGAAATATCCATATGAATGAATTGTGACGAAGTGAACATTGTTATATTATTTAAGATGATGCCTTTCTTTAATTTTCATGCTATCGAGTCCTGGGGGTATTTAATACCCGACAATTTAGCTGTTACTTAGAGCCAGTGTCAATTACAGAATAGTATCAGTCATGTCATGATCAGTACTCTCAGTCCATTACAGAACTTAGTAGAACTCAGTTAATTATGAAACTTAGGAAAACTGTATAAACTCAGTCTCAGTTCAGTCCAGTCTAGTATACTCAGTTCAGTGTTTTTCAGTTGGGAGTAGAATTCAACACCGAGTGAAACCCAAGGATGGGGGCTCACCTGCCAGCAGAGGGTGTTATCCTTAGAAGCAATCCTTGCATTCCAAAATTATGTATCTAGCATAGGTTGAGTCATCAAACCTGTCAGTTGAGGGTTGATGAGGTGCTCTACTTGCCAGTAGAGGGTACTACCGTTCTCATTTATTGAAACTACCAGTAAAATTCAGCTTCTATTTACTAGTGGTACGGTACTGGAACCCTTCTAATTGGGGTTATGGATTGGACCCCTATTAGTTCAAATTGGGGCATGTAGGTTAGATGATTACCTCTCACAGTTTTATTTTTTATTTTAGTCTTCAGTTTAGAACTCAGTTCAGTTCTATAGAGTCAGGACTGTTAGATATAGTCACTCAGTTATTAGTAATTTAGATTATCAGTGATCTTAGATTATCAATATATTCAGTTAGCAGTTATTAGATTTAGTTCCATCATACTCAGTTACAGTATGCATAGTATGTTCAGTAGTTACAGATCCTCTATGTATGCTAATCCAGCTCTTGCATATCATTCAGTTAGTTATTATTCATGCATATGAACCCATGAATTCATTCTTACCTCACCTAACATACAATTATATTCCCACATACTGACACATAGTTTTCATCCCTATGATGTTTCATATCATAGGTTCGGACGCTCAGGTTCCTTACCGCGCTTAGCCGGATTCAGCCAGCAGTGGCAAATTTAGCAGTGAGTCCTCATCTATTAAGGATATTCTTTCATTTCAGTACTTCAGCTTAGTAGTATTTTAGTAGATGGAGTTTGTTGGGGGATCGTCCCATCAACTCCACTTTTAGATAGATTCAGTTAGAGGCTTTTCAAACTAAATTTTAGACAGTATTTTAGATTCAGATGCTATTATTCATTATTAATATTTTAGGTATTTTGAACCTTATGGCATTTTAGCCTTTTATTCTGTAATTATTTTAGTATTATTGTTCAGTTCTCATAGTAGATATCATTCCTGGGTTAGCGTGTGGTCCTTGGGGTCGTAAGCATCGTGTGACAACTATAGGATAGTCTCAGGTCATTACAGTGGCAAGCCAGGACATAGAGTTAGGGAATTCCCATAAGTTGGTTAGTTGAGTAAGCACAGTCATCCTCTAGTTCCAGCCGGTTGCTTAATTCAGCAGGGCGCCACTTCTAGTGCTACCAGTGGTCAGCGCCAGAATAGACTTTTTGCACTCCAATCTTGTCATGATTAGGAATGATCTCTTGATGTTGTTACAGGTAAATTACAAGTCTTTCATCTTTATGTGCTTATTTTATTATACCCTAGATCTTCACTTTCTTTGATAAACCCTATATAGTTATCAAATTTGGTGTTAGTCCCAGAACTATAGTAGAACCGTTCTTAGTGTCTACCCTAGTGGGTAAGTCTATCATATCCATGCGGGTATATAAAAATTATCTGGTTACAGTATCCCAGAAAATCACTTTAGTTGATTTTAGGAATACAGTCATTTGGTTTTAGTTTCCCAATGAACCCGTTATTTAATGGATGAGTAGTACCTCAACGCTTAGGGGTCAGATTGTTTCATATCTTAAAGCAAGAAAGAAGATATCTAAGGGATATGTTTTTAGATCCTTTCTCAAAATCCCATAAAAGCATATAATCTAGAGTTATAAGTATAAATCCAAAAGTTTAGAAATAGTAAGGTGGGGATAACATTTATCGGTGGTTGGTAGATGATGTACCTAGTTGTATAAAAGGTGAATCAGTAGGCGTGAAATAATGTATGCAAGAATTTAAGTTAAGTATGATGGTGTGGGTGTGATTATATAGTACCCTTGAGTTGGTAAGTTTGAATGAGGCTAGTAATGTAGTAATTAATGTTCTTACCAGCTATGTTATGGTCTATAGGATGTTAATGCTAGATGGTCAGATGTAATGGTAATTCTCATGGTTTAGGGATAGATATAAGTTAAGAGATGTGATATTAGTAGACTATTATGGAGGTTAGTAGGGTTCATTAAAGGTTTGGGGATATCCATTGTAAGTGTTGGAATATAAATTTGAATCTTTAAAGATTGAGCTAATAGAAAGGAGAGTTGAAGCTCTAGATGGCGTGAACTTATGGTATGGTGATACTCAGGAAGATTCTAAGTTAGTAAGAGTTTAAGTTATTATATGATTATTGTTGGGGCTATAGAAATCTAAGAATCGTATATCTGAAGAAAGTACTAGCAGTAGGCCTTACATCATCAGGCATAGTCTTTCAGATGAGTTTATCATTTATGCTCATTATTATACCCCAGAATCTAGATCAAAATAATTGCAGTTTAGTCTATAGTTTATAAAGGGGTCCACAAACTTAGGATGATGGTTTAAAGCTAAGAAGGAGATGATATGACAAGTAACTAAGTTAGGATCTCAGATTCTAGTAGTGCTGCAAGTGTGTTGTAGAACAACAGTAAGGGAGGATGATTCCCAACCTATACTTATCTTAGTGTAAAGTTTTGTTTTTAAGTAGTCATGATATCTACTCATGCCTTACATGTCAGCTCCATGATCATAACTCATATCCATGCACTTTCCATAGAATCATGTACGCTTCCAGTTCCTAGTATAAGGAGTTACAGTTTGCTCAGCAGTACAAATCATGTTCCACAAATTTACGAACTCTAAACTCAGGTCATGCAGCTCATGAATCAAGTACCAATGCTTTACAGTATACTCAGTTCCTAGAGCTCATGGTATGTTATAATAATTAGTGAAATTTAGATTATGTCATGTATGTCCTCAGTTCAGATCTCTTTTGAATTCATGCTTTTAATACTCTATTCCTCAGGAATCAGTTAAGTGTCAAAGTTATGCATCGTATTATTTCATGTTTTAGGTTCTCATGCTTTAACCTTTTAGTGACTTCTCCATAATGTCAAGATAGTGATGATGAACAATTATTTGGATGAGAGAGAGTAATTATTTCTTATTAACAAAAGATTGTTGTATGCTTGTTTTAGCTAAGGCTGAAAGTGTGAAGTAAGATTTACGCCAAGTTTTTTATACTCAGTCATGATTCAGTCCGTAAGTGTCCCGTGCATTATCTCAGTCTTTTCTTAATATATCAGCCAAGTTAGTATCGTTGGGGGATGTTGTAATACCCCAAGTTTTCATGTCCTAAACCTCTCAACTTTTCTTCACAAAACAAGATCTAGCTTGAAGTAATGGGTACTCATAAGTTGACTCTCTCAGTTATATCTCATCCTTATAATCATTCTCATGTCATTGCATGTACTCACGAAATTAGTTCAATTTATGAATCATGTTTCAGACTTAGTTATGTAATCATGTTTTCAGTCATGCATGGTCAGTATACTATCTCAGTTGCCTTAGGATTCTCAGTCTAACCAGTCTTATTCAGGACGAATGTTCCCAAGGGGGAGATAATGTAACACCCCACATTTTTGGGCTAGAATTCAAATCATTGTTCCAATGCGTATAGAATTGAACCCACTTATTCTATGTATATACACGGGTGATTATCAAATATATGATGTGGGAATATTTTTTTATATTGATCGAGGTCATTATGCCCTCCTAACTCAAAGACGAGTTGAGGAATTTTCCATCAATAGAGTTTTCATGAATGCTCCAACTAGGGTCTACTTTAGACAAGTTTATCTCCTATAATATATAGATTCAGATTTCCTACTATATATAAAATGAAAGGACTTTGAGTTTTCTTTCCAATGCATCCAGTTTCACCTTAATTTTATATCCAAGTTGGAAGTTATGTCCATTTTACCTCAGAATATCCATATGTTATCAAGGTGACGACTAGGCTGATGGCTATTAACTAGCTGAAAAACCATCAACCAAGTCGTCAATCTTAGGCAGAATTACTAAAGAAGGTGATGACTAGGCTGATAGTATATCAAACAGTTGATAAGCCATCATCCAAAGTCGTCAACCATAGGCAATAACTCTAAAGAAGGTGACGACTAGGCTGATAGGATAACAACCAATTAATAAGCCACCACCAAAGTCATCACCCATAACCATAACATGAAAGGGAGTTGACGACTAGGATGATAGGATATCAACCAATTGATAAGCTATCAGCAAGGTCATCAACTAAAGAAAATTTTAGAGATTTTTATTCAGCTTATGTATTTCCCCAAAAATGGTCCCGAGATATCACACGATGCTTAGGATGAAAAGTGATCCTAAGATAATCGATGAACTAGCAAACTGTAAAACAACTGATTAAAAATATGTATAAAATGACTGAGATTACTATGCAGAAACATAATAATGATGGAATCTATGAAAATATAATAATGATACAATTTTACATTCTGATAAAGTATGAAATGAGGGACTGAAATTACATGACTGACTCTAAGTGACATCTATGAAGCCTCTACTATACTAACAATAGATAGCTAGGATGTGCCTCAAACTACCACTAATCAACACATATGAGTAAGAAAGTAAAGTACATAAATAATATCTAACTAAAGTCCCTGAAGTAGGACTCATCATCTGCTGACTGGAATTTACAACTGTCTGATTCTGACTGTACATACTACAGCTTTTACCTACATTATGAGATAATATAGCACATAGAAATATATGTGGATCAGCACATTGAGGTTGTACTGAGTATATAGGAGTGAATACATAAGTAAAACATTATCTCATCATCATCACAATTTATAAAATAATGCATGCCAAATGTAAATGACTCACATAAGATTGAGTAATTGAGAAACTGAAATCTAAAATCATGAGTAGTAAACATATTGAATAAATCTAGGGGGTCATAACATTTAGTTCTAAAAGTTGTACTAGTGTTCTGTCTGTAAATCATGCTATCTAAGTGTAGAAAGGACTCACTCTCATATCAAAAATCTAAAAGCTGAAATCTACAGAAAATATCTTTCTGCAAAGCATAATCTGAATAAAGTTGTGAGCCTTTACACTTAGTTTTCTAAAAGCTTTTCTGTTATTCTTTACTCTTCCTGAAATATGATATCTATAAGGAAATACTTTAAAATCTTTATCTGTAAGATTATTCTTTTCTGTTGAGAGGTTCTTTTAATCGACATAAACCATGTGAGCTAACATAGAGCCCAACATCTTTTCCCCTATGGGGAAAACCTCACGATGGGGAGAAATATCATACTCTAGCCAAGGAGTATAACCTGAGCTAAGTGATCATATCTGAAACTATCATCCACGCAAAAGTGGGAATAATCTTATAATTTGTACCTACATTGGATACGTAGTTCTGTGGAAGATAGGGCACTCTAATATCACAATTCCCACTCGGTGCTAATTACTACTCCCTTTAAATCTATGCTCATTCTATTGTAAGTCCACTTTAAAAACTAGCATAAGGGTTATTATAAAATCAATTATGGATTTATCTTATTCAATCTGTAAGCAAAGTTAATTTGAAGAAATCTATAATAAATCAGTAAAGTGGATTCCATAGCGAAACTGAGGATCCAAAGTTCAAATACTGTATAATTATCCGAAAATAGGCTAATCTCAAGGTGCTTAAAAGAACGAGTTCTCAAAACATCAATACTAAAAATAGGGCCTCATGACCCATTTTTTAGATTCATGTAAGTTCACATCAAAACATCAAGCTCAATATACTTGTTGAAATACTTCAACAATATCAAGATAATAAAATCAAGAATCACAATATCATGCTTAAAACTCCATTGAAAAATCTAAAAAAGTGCATTACATGCATAAATATGTGAAAATAGTCATGCATTTCAATATTCAATCACTTGTAAACTCATAATCTTCAAATACTGAAAATTGGGTATGAACCCAAATATGAAATCATAAAAAATTTGCTGAAAAATATAATTTTGGTCACAAGGACGAAAGGATTTTCCTTGTTCATAACTCCATATACCTTAATAGACTTGGGTTGATGTAGATAATTTGACTTTGAAACCCTAGGAGATGATTTTGAATGCTTTCATGAGATTCTTTAATTGTAATGCTAAATTCTAGGTTTCTTCCTTGAAGAGGATGACTTGAATTTGATGTTCTTGGGAATGTTCTTGAACTTCTTGGATTAGAAAGCTTAGATTCTTGCTTATCTTGAAAAAGGGTTAATGGAGTTTTGAAGTTCTTGGAAGAGGATCTTAAGAGGAAACCCAAATCTTATTCTTGTAAATAGGAGAAGAAATAGCGTGTTATGTAGTTGAATATGTGGAAATAACGCCTTATGATGCTTTAAACTGTGGGAGGGGTAGGGTTTGAGGTGAGGAAAAGCCCAAAATACCCCTACAAAAACTGAATTAAATTGATGAATTTTCAATGGTGACGACCTTGGTTGATAGGGCATCAAACATGTGATAACCTATGACACCAGGTCGTCACATCAGAGGTTGATTTTGTGAGTTGCTGGTCTTGGGTGATGACCTTGGCTGATAGGTCGTCACGTATGTCATGGCCTATCAGATCAGGTCGTCACATATGTGATGGCCTATCAGATCAGGTGGTCACTTGGGAGCTGAAATTAAAGGCTTACTATTTTGGGATGACGACATGGCTGATAGGTCATCACAAATGTGATAGCTTATCAGCTCAGGTCGTCACTTGTTGATAGACAGGCATGTTGAATTAAAATGAGTATAACTTTTTGCTCCAATATTGGATTAAGGTGAAACAAAATGCGTTGAAAAGAAGATTCAAATACCTTTCATTTGATATAAGGTAAGATTTGTAAATTATTATGTACAAGGAGTAATGGTCTTTTAAATTTGGAACAAGATGAATTATTCACTAAAACTTAATCAATAGGAGCTTTCTTAACTTGTCTTTGAGTTAGGAGGTTATTAAGACCTCGATAAATATACGAAGGCATTCCCACATCATATATATTATAATCAAACATTTATATACATATAATAATTGGTTTCATGCCCATACATATAGGAGCAATGATTTAAATTCTAGACCAAAAAGGTGGGGTGTTACATTATCTCCCCCTTGGAATCATTCTTCCTCGAACGATGGATGGGATCTTGTTGAAGCCTTAGAGATATGGAATAAACTGGGCATGATATATCTTCTAAGAAAGGATGTAACTAAGTTAAAATATTAAAACTTCTATCATGAAACTTATTTCTAAGCTAACTTGCCTTTACTTACTATAAGGAGTTGAGAATTTAGAATTTCCTTGAAGTGTTCATGATACAATCATACTTACAAAACTGCAAAATGATAACGTATGGAAGAACAAATCATGAGACAATGATACTAAGATCATAAAATGGGATTACGCTGTTTGAGCTGGAATACTTGAAAAACTAAGATCATTCACTGAACACTTATGGACTGAATCATGACTAAATAGTTGAATCTGCATGGATTGAGCTGAATTTGCAATTTGCACGAATGCAAACATTTTACCTGATGGAATGGCCTTACTCCCGAAACCTTGGATAGTAAGACTAAACAAAATATTGGAAATCTATAGAAGATTATCTGCTTGATTGCTAAACTGGATTGCAGGCTATACAGACTGAGTCACAGAAAGCTTATACTCAACTGGAGTACTTCTTCAATACTCTTTCTAATAAGTTCTAACTACAGTAGGGAGCAACAAATTCTTGGGCATGATTTGAATAAGATAGTTGAATAAGGAATTGTAACATGGATATCACTCTGTAGTATGTGACATAGACATATAAATCATAGACTAAGATAGAATTACTAGGCCTTAGGTGATGCAACTTCTTACTTTCAAGCATAGCAACACTTCTCAACTACTCCATCAACTATACTATTCCCTTTAAATACCATACCCATTTGATTCAACTTATAAATCTTCAAATGGCATTGATAACTCCATCTACTAAAGTCTAAACAAAACTAAATTCTCTCACCATGATCAAGCCTAACTCGAAATCACAATATACAACACACTGCACAATAATACTAGTCTAAACCACATGATTCAATCTTTTATGTCTCTTCTAGAGCTCATACCCTAAGCATAATATGCCTTACCACCTCTATGACTAACTCAAAACTCTTACTATGGATTTACTAATGTATATTATATTCATCCACTTATATCTCAACCTTATATTTAAGCTTATCATTATAACCACATATGAAATTCAAGGAAAAAGCCCATAAAGGCATACTCCTCCTAGTCTCTAAACCTCTATCAACAACTTTCTTGCACTTTTTTTAAGAAGACATACTCAGAATTCTCAACTAACTATGACATACCAATAATTTACCTTAATATTCCTTAATCCTTTAGCTAATTAACCTTTTGTTATGATGGTCATCAACTCTCTGTCATCTAAACCATTGCTTATCCATTATCATCACCACTATCATAACAGAAGAAGAGGTCACTGAAGGGCTAACACTTAAGGACCTGAACAAGAAAGAATACCATACATAACGTTGAAGCTTAACTGAGGCTTGAGGAATAGAATGTCAAAGGTATGTATCTATTAAAGAGGTCAAAACAAAGGACATACATGATATAAACTAAATTTTACTAGGATCATGAGTTCTGAGAACTGATCATACTCTGAAATATGAGTTCATACATTCAACATAAGATGTAGTTCATAGATTCATGAGGGATTACTTGAATTATAAAATGAAGCTGTTACTTACTTACTAGAAGTTGAGAATGGACTTGAGTACGCATGAAGCGTGTAATCATTAGCCTTTGGCATAGATCTATCATGCATGACATGAATATGATGTGATAACGACTAAAATCCAAGGAATGCTCTAGAGGAAGAAAGGGTCACTGTCTCATCACAACTCTTGTTGATATATAACACAATCTAATTCTCAAAACTTGATTTGGTTCTTCACTTTTCCATCTCCTCGTTAGATCAAACCTGACCTTCTAAGTCTATGGAACCCTTTACTAAATCTAATCTAAATTGCAATCACTTTACTCAGGAGTTTAGGGATAACAATACTCATAAATAATAAACTTACCCAGAAAGACTACACCTTAAAGTGTGAAACCCACTACTAATACTTCCTTCTGAGAATCAACTCTTAGATTTCTATAGCCCCAAAAATTATCATATAATAACTTAAACACTGACCAATTTAGATTCTAACACTTAACATGGATATCTCCAAACCCTTACTGAACTGTACTAACTTCCTTCATAGTTTAATAATATCACATCTCTAAATTTACACCAACATACCTAACATCATACTTAATTATGAATAACTGAACTTAAACTCTTATGTGCACTGTTCAAGTCTATTAGACAACTTTCATACAACTAGCCACACTAACCAAGAAATTCTTACACCCACTTTAATGACCATCTACTGTTCAAACTTAATGTCTAGCGCTAAACATAATTTAAAAAAATCATCTTACATACAATTCTCACTTGGGGGCTACAAAATAAAATATCAAGAAATACTAGTCCACTAAAACTTCATAACAATAATAATCGATCATAATCACATGGCCTATCTTATTTACAATCCCTTAACACATTCTCCTTCTACACATCATTACTATCTACCCTTCTATACACCTAAGTTACTCTCATAGCTCTATAAGTTTAAAATAAAATCCTTTTTTCAACCTCAAGGGAAGAGTAAATTAACGATATTAAACCATCAAACACTTCATTAATATCCTATACTTTTCAACACAATAAATACCATCAATAAATCCTTCTGTACTTTAAGCAACCAACAATCCATCTTGACTAGTAACTCCTTCTCTACCTTTCCATTATACTAACACACAAGGATATATTACCTAAACGCAACCCGATAACATGCATAAGTTTATCCCTATAATTTCTATCAATACTCATTCTCACTCTTCTTCTTACTACTATTATATACCCATACTTCAACCTATAAGAAGGTTTTACTACTTATGAATCATAACACTCTAGATTTCAATATCTCATAAATACAAACTCTATTCAGAAATCTATATTCAAACTATCTCCTCTAATGAGTACTATCCTTATTGAAGGGTTAATGAGGAATCTTAATACATATCTTACTCTTTCTTAACTGAATGACTCATAAGAATAAGGACGTAACTTTAAACTTGAGGGACTTATATCACACCAGAGGGATCTTCTCAAGCCGTCTGTGTGACTTTTGAAACTTCTGGTAGCAAATCTGAGAGCATTATCTGGGAAGGAAATTGGAATTTGCTAATTGTGTTATCTCAAGAATAAGTCATAGATAAGAAATTTTGGGGCAACACACAAATAGATAAGAGATTCTAAGAGTACAACTTTATTGCATGATCTAGAGTAGGAAAGAGGGGAAACTTTTCTTAAATGTCCTGTAGCCTCTCGAAGAAAAGTACAGATATCTCTGTACCATTCCGCAAGAATATAATAGACACGACTTTATAGACACCTTGGGACAATTGAACCTACCAAGTTTGTAATGCCCTGAAAATGGTCCCTAGATGTCACACGATGCTTAGGACCACAAGTGATCCCAAGCTAGCCCATGAACTAGCATACTATTAAGCAACTAATTAAATATGTATAAAATAACTGAGTTTACTATGTGGAAACATAATAATAATGGAATCCAAGAAAATATAATACTGATACAATTTTACATCCTAATAAAGTCTAAAAAGAAGGACTAAAATTACATGACTGACTCTAACTGACATCTATAAAGCCTATACTATACTGACTGTAGATAGCTGGTATGTGACTTTAACTACCACTAATCAATACATATGAGTAAGAAAGTAAAGTACATAAATAACATATAACTAAAGTTCCTGAAGAAGAAGAACTCATCATTTGCTGGTTGGAATCTGTAACTGTCTAATTCTGACTGTACATATTACAACTTGTACCTACATTATGAGACAATATATCACATAGACATATATATGGATCAGCACTTTCAGGATGTACTGAGTATATGAGGGTGAATGCATAAGTAAAACATCATCTCATTATCATCACAATTTATAAAATAATGCATGCCAAATGTAAATGACTCACATCAACTTGAGTAACTGAGAAACTAAAATTTGAAATCATGAGTAGTCAATATATTGAATAAATCTAGTGAGTCATAACATTTAGTTCTAAAAGTTCTACTAGTGTTCTGTCTGTAAATCATGTTATCTAAGTGTAGAAAGGACTCACTCTCATATCTGCAATCTGAAAGATAAAATCTGTAGCAAATATCTTTCTATATAGCATAATCTAAATAAAGTTATAAGCCTTTACACTTAGTTTTCTAAAAGCTTTTCTGCAATTCTTTACTCTTCCTGAAATTTGTTATCTATAAGGAAATACTTTAAAAGCTTTATTTGTAAGATTACTATTTTTTGTAGGTAGGTTCTTCTAACTGACATAAATCATGCGAGCTAACATGGAGTCCAACATATTGTTCCCATATTGGGAAAAACTCACGATGGGGAGAGGTGTCATACTTTTTCCAAGGAGTATAACCTAAGCTAAGTGATCACATCTGAAACTGTCATCCATGTAGAAGTATAAATAATCTGATAATCTATACCTATGTTATCAACGTAGTTCTGTGGAAGATAGGGCACACTAATCCCACACTTCTCGCTCGATGCTAAATATTACTCCCTTTAAATCTATGCTCATTCTGTTGAAAATCCACTTTAAAAAATAACATAAGGGTTATTATAAAATCAGTTATGCATTTATCTGATTCAATCTGTAAGCCAAGCTAATTTGATTTTTGAAAGCTATAATAAATATGTAAAGTAGATTCCATAGCTAAACTGAGGATCCGAAGATCAAATAGTGTATAAATATCTAAAAATAGGCTAATCTCAGGGTGCTTAAAAGCACGAGTTCTGAAAACCTCAATACTCAAAATAGGGCCTCATGACCCATTCTATAGATTCATGTAAGTTCATAGAAAAATATCAACCTCAATATACTTATTGAAATACTTCAACAATATCAAGATAATAAAACAAAGAATCACAATATCATGCTTAAAACTTATTTGAAAAATTTGAAAAATCGTATTACATGCATAAATATGTGAAAATAGTCATGCACTTCAACAATCAATCACTTGTAAACTCATAATCTTCGAATACTAATAATTAGGTATGAACCCTAATATTAAATCATAAGAAATTTTATGCAAAATATAATTTTGGGAACAAGGACGAAAGGATTGTCCTTGTTCATAACCCCAAATACATTAATAGACTTGGGTTGATATATATAATTTGACTTTGAAACCCTAGGAGATGATATTGAATGCTTTCTTGGGATTTTTGAATTGTGATGCTAAAGTCTTGGTATTTTTCTTGAAGAAGATGACTTGAATTTAATGATCTTGGGAACGTTCTTGAACTTCTTAGATTTGAAAGCTTAGATTCTTGATTATCTTAAAGAAGGGGTAATAGAGTTTTAAAGTTCTTGGAAGAGGATCTTAAGAGGAAAACCTAATCTTATTCTTGCGAATGGGAGAAGAAATAGCGTGTTATGTAGTTGAATATGAGGAAATAATGCCTTATGATGCTTTAAATTGGGGGAGGGGTAGGGTTTGAGGTGAGAAAAAGACCTAAATACCCATATGAAAATTGAATTAAATTGCTGAATTTTTAAGGGTGACGATCTTGGTTGATAGGCCAAACACATATGATAACCTATCACACCAGGTCGTCACATCAGAGGCTGATTTTGTGAGTTGCTGGTCTTAGGTGATGACCTTGGCTGATAGGTCGTCACATATGTCATGGCCTATCAGCTCAGGTCATCAGTTGGGATCTAAAACTAGTTGCTTACTATTTTGGGCTGACGACATGTCTGATAGGTCATCACATACGTGATAGCCTATCTACTCAGGTCGTCACTTATTGACAGACAGACATGCTGAAGTAAACTGAGTATAACTTTTCTCTCCAATATTGGATTAAGGTGAAAAAAACGCATTGAAAAGAAGATTCAAAGACATTTAATTTGATATAAGGTAAGACATGTAACTCATTATATACAAGGAGTAATTGTTGTTTAAATTTGACACAAGTTGAATTATTCACTAAAACTTAATCGATAAGAGCGTTCTTAACTTATCTTTGAGTTAGGAGGGTATTATGACCTCGATAAATATACGAAGGAATTCCCACATCACATATTTACTAATCACACATGTATATACATAGAATTATTGGGTTCAATTCAGTACGTATCAGAACAACGATTTAAATTCTAGCTCAAAAAAGGTGGGGTGTTACAACTTTGGAGGGGTATTTTGATCCTTTCCTCACTAAAAAACCTTACCCCCCATGAATTAAAGCACTAAATAGGTGTATTTATCTATTATGAATCAGTTTTAAAAGCCATTAACCCTCTCTACTCTAACGAACAACAAACATTAGGGTGTTCTCTCAAGTCATCTCCAAAACCCCAAAGTTTAAGTTTCTTTGAAAGTCAAGAAATTTCAGGTATGTGTCATGTTCATCCATGGTCCCTTTTCACCCATGGAGTCCAAGAATCTATTTTTATGTTTTAAATTATGAATTTTACATGTTTATGATGAATTATCTCTATGAAACTCTAATGAATTTTGATTATAAATTAGGTTTATAAATTTTTTTGATGAATGAGCCTTTACACGTTTGAAAGATGGAATTTTCATGTTAAAATCCCTAAATCATGATTTTAGTATTTTAACTATGTTTTAAATCACATGCTTTAGCCATTCTCATGCTTAAGTTCATGCTTTCCATGTGTTTGATGAAATGCCTAAGTGTTGGTTTTTGAAAAATAACCCCATCTTATATTTTTAAAGCTATATATGTCCGTATTGATATTTCCATTCAGTGATGGAGGGTTATGAACACCCGATATTTAGTTGTTTACATAATTTTAGTATCTTAAGAATGGTTTCAAAGAAACCATGAGCATTGCCATCTAGTTAGTTATCATGATCAGTTATTTGCTTAGTTAAGCTTAGTTTAGTACAAAAATTAGTGTCACTCAGTTGGTAGTAGGATTCAACATCGAGTTAACCTAGGAATGAGGCATTCCTGCCAGTATAGGGTTTGACCCTTAGTAGAAATCCCTAAGTTACAAACTACTTAGCCTGCATAGGTTGAGATGTCTTCCTATCAGTTTAGGGCTGACACATATCTCATGAGTCTTTCTATCAGTTTAGGGTTGACAAGATATCTTCCTGCCAACTTAGGGTAAACACAACCATTGTTAGTACCCGTGGCACGGTACTGACACCCTTCTATCTGGGATTACAGGTTGAACCCCAATTAGCTCAGATTAGGGAATATCGGTTAGATGATACCTCCTATAGTCTCAGTTAGTATTTAGTATAGAATTTAGTTCCGATTTGCTTGACCAAAGCATACAGATTACAACTAGTTAGCTACCAGATTTGAGTATTTTAGTTTTACAGATTATTTCAGACATATTATATGCTTGGTCTTGCATTCTCAATTTTTTAATTTTCATGCACTCATATTCAGTCACCTCATACCATTCAGTTAGTTATTATTTCATACATATGAACTCATTTATTTTAGCCTAACCTCATCTCATATACCATTACATTCAAACTACTAATCGCGTACTCTTCTTTGCACTATGATGTTTAATATCATAGGCTCAGACGCTCAGTTTCCTGACTGTACTTAAATAGTCCAATGCTTCAATAACAGTACTAGTGGTGAGTTCTCATATATTGAGGACATGATTGTTTTATTTTAGTTTATCTCAGTAGTTTAGTATTTCTATCTAGTTGGGTTTAGTTCGGGGGTTTGTCCCATTAACTCCACATTTAGTCAGTTAGAGGCTTTTCAGACATTCAGATAGTGAGTCATTTTATTAGTTGTTTTATCAGTCTTTTTAGTATGTCTTAAGATGTTTCAGATCTATGATTTAATTATGTTTTATTTTTAAACCTTATGGCGTTGATAGTTGATTTTTGCACATGTGTATTTTGGTATTTTATTCAGTACTCACAGCAGGTACCAACTCATGGGTTAGCTTATGGTCACTTGTGACCATAAGCATCATTGTACCGATTAGGGGTAGCCTCTGGTCATGACACACCCATACTATTTTGAGACTTGGGATTAAAAGTCCTACCCCACTGCTACTGCTTGGTACTGGGTGTAGGTTCCCTAGTTGAAGATGGCACTAGTACTGAAAAATGACCCTGAAACTATGAATGGTTTCACCCTCCAAATTTGGTTAACAATACTTAATCTATTGAGCGTAAGTTATCAACCTAGCAATGTTTATATCCCCAATAAGCATGGTAGTACTACACTAATTGACTACCAAATCAGACACCCTAGTAACAAACTTACTCATATAAGATCTATAGTTAGATATCAACCCAGGAGCATACTTAGATAGTTGAGTGAACTTAAAGTAGCACTCATCACCGTCATAGAGCCCTACCTTAGGTTCATGAAATCCTCCACCTTAGCTTCCCTCATCTCATATGGAAAGAACCTATCCAAAAATGCATTCTAGAACATTAACATTCATAGGTTGGGCTAATGCCTGAAAGGCAACCCAAAATTTAGCAGAAGACACTTTCTCATTCAAATGGTCAGCGTGCATGGATGGTTGGTCACCATTTATTTATGCATTAGCTCAGTGAGGAGGCTATTCTATCACATAAAAGAACAAGTTAAGGTAGATAAAGACAACTGTATGCATGATAGATTATGAAAGAAATAATGATTCCTAACTCATTTTGTAGCCTTTTGCTCATAAATGTGGTGCGCTTCACATCCATGATCAAGACTTACATAACGTGGCTTGTCTGAATCCCTAGGATTTTTTAAAACCTCAGGCTTTGATACTAAGTTTGTAAGGCCCAGGAGGTAAGTAACACAACGCCAAGACTAAAAGTAGTCCCAAGCTAACCCTTTAAGCCTTTTTATCTTGGAATTCATGATAAAAGTAAACTTGACGTATGCAATCTAAATATAACTGAATTAATATCTTAATTGAAAGTCTTTATCTTGAAAGTCTTTAAAATTGACACTTTTGAACTTAAAATAGAAACAGTCGGACAAGCCTCTACTTCTAACTAGAGAGCCACTGGGACAGACCCCAGCTGACCCAAACATAAATAAAAAACAAATAACTAAAATACTTCATCAATATCAAATTCTAATAAACTAGGCCCTCAGACTATGAGGACTCACTAAAATTTAGGATGTAGATGGTGATGGCCTTAATAAATCGTGCTGCTAAAACTGAGCACCAGAACCTGTGTTATAAGACAATGTTGCACATAAACATATATGTGGATCAGCACCTCTGGAATGTGTTGAGTATGTGGTGTGAATGCATACATAAAACAATAACTGAATAATCAGATAAGCTTTCAATAATGCAAGGTAATTATAAATGACTCACCTTGAGCTTGAATAAAACAAAGACTGCAAAATCATAAACATGAGTAATGAAACTTAAGTGTAAACTTTGGGAGCCATAACACTTAGTTTTTAAAAGCTTTACTTATTCTTCTTTCAGGAGGTTCTTCTAACCGACATAAACCATGTGAGCTATCATAGAGTCAAACGTCTTACCCACGTTGGGGAGAGCTGTTCTACCCTTGCCATCATAATAGAACCATAACTTAGTGATTACTGTTGACATCCAATTTTTTCTCTCCATGCTTAAAATTAACGTCTTCAGACTTTCTGATCGTTAAATGACACAAATATAATTTTCATATTTCTTTTATAATTGTTGATAAATTATTGATGATCATCCTTAATTTTAAGATTTTATCAATTATTTGTCATATTTTGTTTTTCATAATTTATTAATAATTCTCTGTACATTGGAATTTTTTGCAATTCATTATCGTCTTTAATATTTTTCATAATCCTCTGCACACGTACACGACATGAGCTCACATTTTTATAAAGTTTTCAAATTAATTATATTTTCTAATATTCTCAACATTCTATACATTTTTATAATTATAAAATAATTTTTACATTTTGCACAGTTTGCAAATACTGAATCACATAAGTTATTTTAATACACAGTAAAATAATTCAATGTCTTGTCACCTCCGACAATAATCACACACAAAAGAAAGGGGACAATCACCCCACCAGCATGAGCCAAAATTTCAGAGAGTAGGTTTTTATTTTCTACCCTCTCTGCTAAAAAAAAGGGAGCCATATGTACACACTGATAATTCCCTAAAAACAACAATATATACACACAATTAACCACACAAACACAACTCTCACTCACGCTATCCCTCCCCTTTCCCTCTCACTTCCGACACCATTGAATTTCGATGAGTCACTCTAGCCGGCGACCAGCCACCACCACCACAATTTTCCTTCCTTCCCATCTCCCTCTTCATCCATTTGCCACCACTTCTAGCCAAAAATATGGTCTATTTTTGGCTAGTAAATTTCCCCACCTCAACTACTTTTCCGTATCAGCCGCTAACAACAACAACATCAACACCGATGAGTTCTAGTCAAACCTTCTCCTGCTCTGCTCCTCTTTCCCTTCCCTCCTTTTGCCATCGCGCCTCACCAAATTTGGTCATCAGTGGGTGAGCTCCTTTTTTCAACCACTAACTACCACCACTTCCTGTAAAAAATAGACCAGATCTAATCGGTTCTTGTATAAATTCAGTGATGCTCCGGCATCCGCCGTTGAAACAACTCCAACACCATCACTATTTGGGATTTTTTCTTTCGATTTTGATTATTGTATTGTTTATTGTTATGGTTTCCTTCTTTTGGTTGAATTTTCTCATTGGTATTTTTCCATGATTTTGATCTTTGTTTTGCCATTGTTGTTGCTGTACTTTTGATTATTGACTTATCTTGGTTGATTTGCACCCGATAGATTCACTCTACGGATGAGTTGTTTTGTTATGTCTTGACTGATTTTGGAACTATTTTAGGATATTTTGTCCCTTCTTGCTTTGCAATTTATTCCACTGATAAAGAACAACTACTACACTACTATGGCCAATGACATTATCTTTCCATCGGATACTTGAGGCCACCCCATTATAAAAGATAAACTTTATTTTCTCAAGTTTATTTAATTTATATCAAAAATCAATACATGGCCGATGAAGAAATTTTTCGTCGATTTTTGAGGCATCCCCAAATAAAAGGAAAACATTACGTATATAAATAAATAAACAACGGGCAAAGAAGAAATCTTTACAATATCATGACAACACAAAGGTTTTATGATTCGTATCTTGGCACGACGATTTAGGATGACCGATAAATCGAGTAACCACTTCGTAAGCCATGACATATCTAAAACTTAATTCGAGCCCACACTTTAACATAAATTCTACTTTTTATATATTTTTATACATATATGTACAAACATAAGCCTTAATTTATTACTAACGTGTTAAAGAAGACTTTGAACTTTACATTTATATTTTTGACATTATTAGAATTGTGAAAATATCATTCATAGTGAAAACTTATATTTTGGGCATTGGAAGGGGACATTCTTTATTTACGTATTGATTAACATATACTTAGTCAAACTTAGGTTGTTAATATTTACGCGAATAAATTAAAATAATTAATTAATTTACACAATTACATCATAAATATTGTATAGTCTTTTCTCTTTAAATAAAATTTTTATTTTTCTCTCCGTGATTTTGATCAAGTATGCAATATTTGTAAAGTACTTTTCTCTTTATAATACACAAAAGACACTTTTCTTTTCATACATCACAAAATATTTTTTTTTCACATATAATTTGTACATTTTATACATATCTCTTACATGTTTTCATAAGAATGGATTTTATTTATATTATATAATATATATACACCTTTACATACTTTAAGCATTTATATTTTTCAAAAAGAATTAATTATACTTAATACACATACATATTGTACATTATTTTAAATATATCTTCTCCCTCTTTGATAAATTTAGTCTAGCCAGGTACCACATTTGTAGATCCTGAAGAGTGCCTAACCTTTTCCTTCGGGATAATTTAAATCCTTACCTGAAATCTAGATTGATTTTTCGCAGGCTAAAACATTATTCACACATGTTTAAAAATAAACAGGTTTTCTTATTTTCCTTAAAACTAGGTGGCGACTCTGTACAAAAATTCAATTCTTTTAGAGTCCACAAGTCATGTTTTATTTAACCTTGATAAAAACAGGGTATGATAGAATGACGACTCTACTCGGGACTTCAACAATAGGTTCTAACCATAACAGATTCCATTTTTCAATTGAGGAAGGTACTTTTACATTTTTTTTTTGCATATGTTAAATTCCTTGATCTTTTTTATTTGTTTTACATTTTAAATTGTGTAGATTTATTTGTAAATTTTTTTAACGTTATTTGTGCAAATTAGTTTTGTTGTCTTATCAATTCTTTTATTCATTACTCATTTAATACAATATATCTTTACATTGTAAAAAACTGCTACACAATATTTTTATTTCATTTAATCATAAATCACAATTCCATAGAGTTTTTGGCTGTACACTTACACACACTGTGGTTCATGCGGGGGGGGGGGGGGGGGGGTGTCTTGCACTTCCCTAAACCTTCTTTGAATTTCATAGTTTCAGAGTTGGTACATTTAGGTTAGTGCATTTTCTTGCAATTATTTGGTCCAATCATTTAGGAAAATTTCTATTCTAGAAATAAATCATACCATATACAAACTAAAAAAATAGAGTTTGAACTACGTTTTGACCTGATTTTGTCCTGACAAGATACGTAGGTAGCCGTACATTAGGATTCAGTCTCTTCACTATTTCGAAATATTTCTTTAGTATTCAAAAGGGGCAATTTTCTGAAACAAATCAAAGATGATCTCCAAAAGTCTTCAAAGAGCATAAATAAGTAACTCCTCAAAATTCAAATATCAAATCGCATCAACACCTAGTCGTCTTACCTCTAAATCCTTACCCAATTACGGTTCGAGAACATCTAGCTTTTATTACTAACGTTGTAAGACATTACATTTATGGCCTATCGATCCCCACCTTCAAATCAAGGGTTCAATATTCTTTCATTCATAACTATCTCACCAACTGCGGCAAAATAAGATCATAACTTCTTCAACGTCTGACTTTCCCAATCTTGTCGACATATTAAAGTAGTTTCAAAACCCTTCTCATGCTTAACATCCATTCTCTCGATCGTCTGATCGAGATAATTTTGATGCTACAAACAATTCCTTCCTGATAATCTTTCACATTATTTTTAAGGATGAACACCACTCTTGTACATTCATACATGCTACATATAAATTTATAAATTTATAAACTTTTCTGAACTATGTAGACCGGATTATTATTTTCACAAGATACGTAGGCAACCCTCATTCGGGTTCGGTTCCATTCCTTTTTAAATAAATAAATTTTAAAAAATTCACGTCAAAATTTAACTTGGTTGGTGACAACACAATTAGGAGTGTACATGAGAAAAAGTGCTATGATGGAGAGGATCGGCTTTATGGTAAATCATAAGTTCTTTTAGTACCTCTTAGTCAAACCTGAGTCACACTTGAAAAATCTCTTGCATACATATAAGAAAAGAATGAAGCCAATCTCATCGTTTCAAGTGCATTGTGTTGTAAACTTTAGAATAGTTCATTGCATGGAATTGTTGATCTAGAACTTGGTTTGAATGTCTGTTGAGGCAAATTTCTGAGTTACACTTAGTTTGAGAAAGTATTGTAGGCCTTCTTTAACTGGACTGTGCCTTCCAAAGCCACATTACTCCCTAGCATTTCCTCTCTTTGAGCCTGAAACTATTTCTTTGGATAACCATATTTGAGCCTATACCTTTTGAGTGCTTACATTCACTATCCCTTTCTTGGCCTACCTTTTTGAGCGCACTAGATATGTGCAAGTTGCGAATAAAGATTCAAGATCAAGCTACTAAACGAAAAGGATATATAGCCCCAGAAGAATTAAAAAAAGGCGACTTAAAAAATGAAGGAGCAAAAACCCCGCACAAAAAAAAAAGAGATAACTCAAGTAAAGATGGAGAATCATCATCTAAAAAAGAGAGAAGGAAAAATAAATTTATTGAAAAATATGGGAAAAAATCCAGCACAAGATTCAAAAAAGTCAAAGAAAATACAAAATACGGGGCAAAGAAGCACAAGAGATCGATCATCAAAATGCAACAGATGTCAAAAGCATGAATTGTAACACCCTGTATTTTTGAGCTAGAAATCAAACCATCATTCCTACATGCGTAAGATCTAATTCCATGGTTTATTCTTAGATTCATGTGTCATGATCTTTTACCTAGTATATGAAGTGATTATGAGGAGAAAAATGTTCATAGAAATATCCTAGAGTAAAGTTGAGCTAAGAACCTTTCATTCATCCAAAATTGGATATTTGATTCTACAAGGGTCTAATTTGAACGTAGATAACTCTTGATACACATAGAATTTTTCAGATCAAGACCCACAAAATTTTATATAATTGAATTATCTTTTCAACGTACTAATTTTGCCAAAATCCGATAACCAAGTGAAAAGTTATGACATTTTCTATGTGAGGCAGTAAGCGGAGGTGACACGTCAGCTAGCGCGTTACAGAACTGTTTCACTTGTTAAATTAATTTCTAACGGGTCTAGGGACATTTTGGTCACTTCCCTTTTCCTAAAACCCGTCCACAACATAAGATTTGCACCCGAAAAGGCATAATACACTCTATAATTCAATTTTCCTCTCAAATCAAAAACCTAACTCCTCCCCAAAGATAAAGAATTCATCCCTAAGATCAAGAATTCCAAGAAATGCATCAAGATTCAGGTTCCATGTTTCAAACTAAATAATCTAAGGTACGTGGAGTTCATCCTAAAAACTACATGGGCTATTGAAACGCTTGAACATGATTTAAAGTTTATCAAGCGTGAATTTTAAAAAGGAGTTTTGGAATCTATGTTTTAAATTATACATTCTAAATGTTTCAATGCTATTATTGATTTGGCCTGTAGGCGTTTCCCCCTTAAATTTATTTACATGTATATGTATATGTATGAAAATTGAGATTTAAGATTTTTTTGAGAGCAACAATTATGAAATCACTCTCTTGTGATGAATTTAAGTTTACGATCTTATTGTGAATGGTTTGAAATGCATGATTTATGGTTTGAAAATAGTTTTCTCAATATCATCGTATTTGATCATGATTTAAAGATGATTAGAGGGGGTTTCTTGATATAATTATGTTCTTGTGTTAACGAGAAAGAATTGTATGTGATTGAGAACTTTGATATGACCACCTTGGGTATTTGAAATATTGAAAAAGAGTTACTCGCATGTGTTTACATGAGTTTTAAGAAAGAGTTATTTCAATTAATTTATTGATATGGTGGTCCCAAACCTTATGTTTTGAAAATAGAGATTATAATATGCTATTAATGGCTCAGAGACGCGACTTGCAAGCCAATGGTATGACGACACCATATAAATTATGCCATAACAAAGCTAGAGTTTTTCAGAGTTTGATTTCGGAGAATGAAATATTTTTTCGAAGAAGGCTTAAAGAGGGTTAGGTGGTTACCTGAAGAAGGCTTGAGTTCAAGTAACTCTTATCCTAAAACCATATTTTTCCGATACAGGTATATTATTATTGTACGCTGGCGATGGCCCTGTGGCATAGTAGAGATAGAGACTCCGACCCTTGAGGCAAACTTTGATTGGGGGCTTGGCTGTTGAGTTAATGGCAGATTCCATATAGCTCGTAGAATTTTAGAGTTGTAGGCTATACCACCTAGCCTAAAAGTAATATAAAGAGTGTCACAGAGTTTAGATGATTTTACAAAATCTTTTAAGTATACCGATGTGATTCTTACCATATGATATATTTATGAACTATTTTAAATTGCTCTCATATATGTTGAATAAAAATTATTATTTTGGATTTGCTATGCATGCCAGTACAACTGTATTGATCCCCTACTTTCCAGGGTCTGAGGCTCAGTCTAGAGGTCCTGCTAATTTTTAGAGCTTTCAGACAAAAGCAAAGCTTGCGGTGGTGAGCCTTCTTGATTTCGGAAAGCATATCTCTTTTTAGACATTTTTTTTACTTTGGTTTTGATCTACTAAGGGCCTTGTCCCAGGTTTTAGATAGTTATTGATGTCATGTGTATTAGAGATTTTGCAGACTAAGAAAGATATTTAAATATTGATAAACCTATTCTGCATTGTTGAACTGATTTTTGAGTGTGACCATGATTCTGTATTGTTTTATATTTCCATAAATTCTCTTATACTATATTTATATTATACATTATTACTAGGTTTAGAAAGGCGCTCGAGCCTTCATGGTTCAGGATGCTCGTTACGACCAGGGCCCCAGCTTAAGTCATGACAAACTAGGTATCAGAGCACAGTTCATGGTCCTAGGGTGTCTACAAAATCATGGCTAGTAGAATCTTGCTAATGGGTGCGTTGTGTACCATACTTATAATCAGGAGGCTACCAGGTATTTAGAAGTTGTTTCCCATTCTTTTATACTCCAATTCGTGCTATCAAGTCATCCATAAGAAAGTTATCCAAGTTCATTCCTCATTCTAATTTCATGGGTCATGTCTCATTGTCGAGGCGATACAAGTCTAAGAGTCTAGCTCCCCCAGCAATGTGGTTCTTTTTGATTGAGTTATCCAAAAAAATTTATGAGATAACACAAGGACTTAAAAAGAGTCCAGTAGTGCTTCAAGGTGTATTGATTTGGAAGTATACCATTATCTTGATGAAATTATGTTTTCCCAACCTGAGGTACGAAGTGTATTCAGTCTCTTTTTATAAAAGATTCTTGTTGGGGGTGTGATGTTTAAGGATAATTATGTATAGCAGAATGTTAAAACTGTATTTCTACCTGAGTAGTAGCATATGTTTAAGTGTCATGACCTATTGGTAGTGAGATGGTCTAGAAGTTGGTGACATAAAGTAACAAGGTTAGAAGTCAGAGCGAGGGTGACATTTGCATAAATAAATAGTTTTAGTTGTATAATCATGGATTGAGGAGTGGGTTTCCATTGTATAGTGATAGACTTATGTGGTAGTAGTATTTGTAGATTGTATGATTATTATTTATTCAAAATAGAGAAGGAGCTCAAAGTGCATAGTTATGGTGGTTGTAGAAATCATTCATAGGCTCTGAATGGAAAGGGGTAGGTTAGTCAATAAGTTATGGGTAGAGACTTGTTGGTGTTTATGGAATTTGGTAACAGTGAGAATGCATACATAGGTAAATAAGTATGATGTGAAGAAGTGGAATATGTTGATAAGATCGAAATGGGTATGTTATAAGAGTAAGACCGACTGTCCTTATTATGTGACTTTTCCCCCTTGATTGTCTTTTGCTTGGTAGCTGTAAGCTAGTACTGAACATGAGAAGATGTGTGGTAGATTCTAAGGTATGGTAGTAATGTTGTGGAGATGATGAACTGGTTGGTGATAGTTAAGTTAAATAGCGTAGTTGGGCTGATTCCCCAATTTAATGGATTAGTGTAGTATGTGGTATTCTTCATTGGTGGTACATGATTGATGTTAGATTATAGGCTTGAACGTTAGATGTGAGGTGTGATGGTAAGAGTAGTAGCTTAAGATTAACGATGCATATTTGTTGGGATTATTTACCAATCTTGATGTGATGTGTGAAGTGGACTAGGTTGATGATTTATGAAAAGTTTAAGTGAAAATTATGAGGTGTATGTGTACATTAGGACTAGTGTTAAAATGGTGAATTATGGTTGAATAGTTAAGTAGATAAGAACGCGAGTATAAAGGAATAAGATAAAATCAGGTAGCAGGTTGTTGAATAAAGTTTTATGTGAATAAGTGTTTTGTGTACCAAGATTTAGTTGTTAAATCTAGTAATATAGAGAAGTCTGAGAAATTGTTGTATGATGACCTTTAGCGTTAAATTGAGGAGATAAAGATAGGCAATGTGTGCCTTTGATATAGTTTTTATAGATTTTGTTAAGTTTTAGGTTATGTGATTAGAGGTGTAATGATAGTATCCTAAGGAAATTGAAGATGGAGCATTAAGTTTTTAGAAGAGTAGGTGTCTATGCCCATGAAAATGTTAGTTGTAAGTTGATGACTTTGAGAGTTAGAAGATATTGCGATTGGTGTTCTCGAAAGGGGATGTCCTTGAAATAATTTAGTGTCTTTGTTTTAGAGATTAATAAGAGAAGTTATGTTCATGGGTATTTTGAAATCCCCTTTTGTGATAGAGAGTGTGGATGTGTGCGCTCATAAGAGTGGGAGTTGTAGAGTGATGGCTATAGAGGCTAGCAAAAGCTAAGAGTAGCATATACAGAGAAGTAAGGCCCTCAAGGTACAATTCTTCAGGGAGAGTTTAGAGTTTAAGCATGCAGTGATGTCTCTTTTGTGTTGAGAGTTGTGGCTATAGGTTTGATAAGGGGATATGTCCGTAAGTCTAGGGTTGTGACTTTGGTTTAAGGGGGAAATGGTGAATTAAGGTAGTTCCCAAATGTTCTCAGAATGGCAAGTTATGGGGAGAAACCATGATAAACCTATTTATACTCAAGCATAATTCTCATACTCCAATTTTGGAGAGTATCCTACTAATGTATTACATCATTTGTTGAAGTCATGCCTATGCCTATGGTTCGAGTACTCTATGGACTTATGTTTATGATTTGACCTTCAAACTAGAAGCAATTATGTCTCTCAGTAATTCAGTCTTTCACGTATTCAAGCCATATGTCATGTTGTTCGTAATCCATAAAAATCCATGTCTCCCAACATGTTTTGTCCTAAGAGAATATGTTTCTATATGTCACCAATTCATCCTATGTCAGGTTTAGCCCAAGTGATAAGGTTTATGCATACTCATGAAAAAATCTCAATTCCTTAAGCGAGGAGAAATCTCTTCAAGCAGAAATCTTTGTCATAGTTGTAATGTAACACCCTGTAGCATTCTCGACTCAATACCACTCTTGGTTGCATATGAGGAGAGCTGTCAACCTAAAAAATTTTCTTGTTGTTAAAAGACTCAATCATATTTATGATCTTGTAACTCTCATCATTTTCAAATTGATCTTTTTGACCCCGAGAAATAGATTTTTGAGTTGATTCATGTTTAGGAGTGTAAAGGGGTTGTTCCGCAAAAGTTCTAGATTTTTTGGACCGCGTGTGAGATATGTTTGAATGAGCAAACCAGTGGATCAATGAGATATTGATGCTCTACATCGGTAATCACGTTTGCCAAACCAGTGTCTCGATGCAATCTCGACACTTCGCATCGCCAATCACGCTGGGTGCCTAGTTCATCTTACTGATTTTTTGTGTCCAGGAGGGTAATTCAGTCTCTTTCCCTTATTTTGCCTTGATATGTGCACCAATGTTTCTCACTGTGCTCTATCCTAAGAATTCATGTTGTATTGTGTCTTCTGAATGACTCTGTACTTATGATCCAAACACTTGATATATAGAGAACGCGTGGTTATTTTATCGTATCTTTATTTTATGTCCCTCTATGAGTAGTGCAATAAGTATAAGTTATAGTCTAATAGTGTTACTTCTATTCACGAAAGTTATACTCGGGTCCCTTAATGACCCTCCATATAATAGTATAATGGTGGCTATGGAAGCATGGTGATGTGTTAGGTAGAGGAGTAGATATTCTTGCAGATGTTCTTAAAGTTTAAAAAACTTGATGTGATTCTTGAGCTGAGGCTATAGGTGGAAAGGGAAAAGAAGAAGATGAACTTTTGTTGTGTGAAATAGCTAAGAAGGGGGAAGATGGCGAAAATATTTGTTAGAGTGATTGAAATTGTTGGTCTTAGTCGGGAAATCCATGTAGTGGGTATAGTAATGATTAGGCTTGAATATTGTGGTTGCTGGAAATACAAATCTATGTGCTATGTGGTTAGTACTCTGTAAATGAAATCTCGAGGGTGTTTGACGACAATATTTTTAATGGGATGTAAAGTACAGGGTCCTATAGTTTAAAGTTATCACCTTGTTACTCTGAGTTAGGCTTCAGCATAGCAGTACTAAGCAGTAGGACTCATATTCTTGTGGCTAGATGTGTGATCGGATAATTGTAAGTTAGAAATGACGAAGTGCGTTATTTGTTGTTTGGGGGAATAAACGAGTAGTGTTTCTAAGTGTAAGGTCTATTTTTATGTATCATGAGTGGTGGAGAACGATTCTAATCCTATCTTCCATGAAATCTTATTCAATATTAGTACCAATATAAATCAGGTCTTTGATCATTCAATAAATCACTTCCTTAGGTTGTGAAGATTATGGTGCATAGAGCTCATGTGCAAGATCATCCCTATGTCGTCACATTATCTCATGTTTAGTGTTTTTATGATTCACTCGGGGTTATCCAGAAACTCATTTGATTCCATTGTATGTGTTGTTGAGAAAAATTGTTCAATGTGAGACTACGTTCTTTATTCTAAACTTTCTGAACTTTGAAAGGTCACCACCCATCATTCGGGGATGAATGATCCCAAGGGGGAGATAATGTAACACCTTGCATTTTTGAGCTAGAAATCAAACGGTCGTTCCTAGGTGCATAATCTCTAATTCTATGGTTTATGCTTAGATTAATGTGTCATGATCTTTCTCCTAGTATATTAAGTGATTATGAGGTGAAAAATGTTTATAGAAATGGCCTAGAGCAAAGTTGAGCTAAGAACCTTTCGTTCATCCAAAATTGGATATTTGATTCTACAAGGGTCTACTTTGAACGTGGATAACTCTTGATACACATAGAATTTTTCAGCTCAAGACCCACCAAATACTAGATAATTGAATTAGCTTTCCAACGATACCAATTTCGCCAAATCTAATAACGAGCAAAAAGTTATGACATTTTCTGTGTGAGGCAGTAAGCGGATGCGACATGTCGGTTAGCGTGTTACAGAACTGTTTCACTCGTTAAATTAGTTTCTAATGGGTCTAGGAACATTTTGGTCACTTCCCCTTTCCCAAAACCCATCCATAACATAATATTTGCACCCAAAAGGCATAATACACTCTATAATTCAGTTTTCCTCTCAAATAAAAAACCTAACTCCTCCCCAAAGATAAAGAATTCACCCCTAAGATCAAGAATTCCAAGAAATGCATCAAGATTCAGGTTCCATCTTTCAAACTAAATAATCTAAGGTACGTGGGGTTCATCCTAAAAACTAGATGGGCTATTTAAACACTTGAACATGACTTAATGTTTATCAAGCATGAATTTTAAAAAGGAGTTTTGGAATCTATGTTTTAAATTATGCATTCTAAATGTTTCAATGCTATTATTGATTTGGCATTTAGGAGCTTCCCCCTTAAATTTATATATATATATATATATATATATATATATATATATATATGTATGTATGAAAATTGAGATTTAAGATTTGTTTGAGAGCACCAATTATGAAATCACTCTCTTGTGATGAATTTAAGTTTATGATCTTATTGTGAATGGTTTGAAATGTATGATTTATGGTTTGAAAATAGTTTTCTCAATATCATAGTATTTGATGATGATTTAAAGATGATGAGAGGGGGTTTATTGATATAATTATGTTCTTGTGTTAAGGAGAAAGAATTGTATGTGATTGAGAACTTTGATATGACCACCTTGGGTATTTGAAATGTTGAAAAAAAGAGTTACTCGCATGTGTTTACATGAGTTTTAAGAAAGAGTTTTTTCAATTGATTTATTGATATGGTGGTCCCAAACCTTGTGTTTTGAAAATAGATATTACAATATGCTATTAATGGCTTAAAGACGCGAATTGCAAGTCAGTAGTATGACGATACAATATACATGTATGCCATAACAGAGCTAGAGTTTTTCCGAGTTTGATTTCAGAGAATGAAATTTTTAAAGAGTTAAAAATGAGCTTAAAGTGGGTTAGGTGGTTACCATAAGAAGGCTTGAGTTCAAGTAACTCTTAGCCCAAAACCATATTTTGCTGATACGGGTATATTATTATTGTACGAATGCGATGACCCTATGGCGTAGTAGAGACAGAGACTTTGACCCTTATGGCAAACTTGGGTTAGGGGCTTGGCTGCCGATTAATGGCAGATTGCATATAGTCCATGGAATTTCAGAGTTATAGGGTATACCACCTAGCGCAGAAGTAATATAAAGAGTGTCATAGAGTTCAAATGATTTTATAGAATCTTTTAAATATGCCCATATGATTCTTACCATATGATATATTTATGAATTGTTTTAAA
This sequence comes from Capsicum annuum, assembly GCF_002878395.1. Classification (NCBI taxonomy): domain Eukaryota; kingdom Viridiplantae; phylum Streptophyta; class Magnoliopsida; order Solanales; family Solanaceae; genus Capsicum; species Capsicum annuum. Next base: position 239,108,622 of record NC_061111.1, on the reverse strand, counting down.
TTGCTCTCATATATGTTGAATAAAAATTATTATTTTGGATTTGCTCTGCGTACCAGTACAATTGTATTGACCCCCTACCTTCCAGGGTCTGAGGCTCAGTCTAGATGTCCTGCTAATCCGTAGAGCTTTCAGACAGAAGCAAAGTTTGCGGAGGTGAGCCTTGTTTATTCAGGAAGGCATATCTCTTTTTAGACATATTTTTTTTACTTTGGTTTTGGTTTACTTGGGGCATTGTCCTAGGTTTCAGACAGTTATTGATGTCATGTGTACTAGAGATTTCGCAGACTGAGAAAGATGTTGTTTAAATATTGATAAACCTATTTCTGTATTGTTGAACAAATTTCAGAGTGTGACCATGATTCCATATTGTTTTGTATTTCCGCAAATTCTCTTATACTATATGAATATTGTGCATGATTACCAGATTTAGAAGGGTGCTCGGGCCTCCATGGTTTTGAATTCTTGTTACGGCCAGGGCCCCAACTCGGGTCATGACACGAATACAGTGCAATGCTCATTGAGGAATTATTCACTTTCATCCCAAATATCGTCCTATATGTTCCCAATCATACATTAAAGGCCAATAAAAAGTCCGACAAGATCCTACTCTAAGTGTTTTCACATTAGTGGATACTTATATGCAGGCCAAGCCTATGGTATCACAATTACATTCATTGAACTTCTTCCTAAGTGTGAGTGTATATCTCTGGATGTGTTTACATTCAGAAGGAAAATACTCAAATAGGTGTGAAAATGAGACATTCTTTCTGGAGAGGACACTTGAAACATGAGAATAGACAAAGTTCAAAATCTTTATTTGAAGTAAGATGAAGAAATCTTGTTGATACTTAGGTATGTTTGAGGTACCACTTGAAACTATAGGATTTACCCTAAAGTCAATCTCGGTTAGATGAAAAGAGATAGAAAAATTCTTATACACACTACTAATTGTTGGTACCAACTACATTCAAGACATAATTATGCCTTTGTCACCTTTCAACATTTCTTACAAAGAAAATACAAAATAATTTTCTACATTCTTTCACATTTCCTACAAAAAAAAATACAAAACAATCTTGTACATTTACACATTTCAAACATTCCTTACAAATAAAATACAAAACAAATTTACATTTCACATTTTCACATTTCTTACAAAGAAAATATAAAACAAACTTCTACCTTTTCACAGTTCAACATTTCTTATAAAGAAAATACAAAATAATCTTCTGCATTTTTACATTTCAACATTTCTTACAAAGAAAATACAAAATAATCTTTTGCATTTTCACCTTCCAAAGAAAATACAAAATGATTTTTGCATTTTTACCTTTCTGTATTTCTTACAAAGAAAACACAAAGTAATTTTCCACATTTTTCACCTTTCAACACATTTTTTAAGAATGAAAATACAAAAATAATTTTCTTTCCTTTCAAACACACGCCTTCATAGAAATGCATTACACTTTACATGCAAGACGCCCACCTTCAAATATAGACAATTAACCTTTCTTTTCAAGATACTACCTTCAAACACAGACATTTTGCTTTTCTATCAAAAGTTCTCAAAGCCCTTACATTTTCATAGCCCCGCCAGTCGAGAGGCTATTATCTTTCATGTAGCCCCGCCAGTCAAGGGGCTATTACCTTTCATGTATCCTCACCAGTCAAGAGGATGCTACCTTTTTGTAGCCCCACTACTCAAAAGCCTATTACCTTTTAAGTAGCCCTGCCACTCGAGAGGATGCTACCTTTTCATGGCCCTGCCAGTCGATATGCTTTTACATTTCTGTAGCCCTGCCAGTCAAGAGGCTATCACCTTTCAACAACCCTTCCATTTGAGAGGCTCTCACATTTCCATAGCCCCTCCAGTCGAGAGTCTATCACCTTTCAATAGCCCCGCTAGTCGAGAGGCTTTTACATTTCTATAGCCTCGCCAGTCGAGAAGCTATTAACTTTTAATAGACCTGCCAGTCGAGAGGCTTTTAAATTTTCGTAGCCCCACCATTCAAAAGGCTATAACCTTTTAAATAGCCCCACCAGTCGAGAGTCTTTTACATTTCCATAGCCCCGCCAGTTGAGAGGCTATTACCTTTCATATAATCCACCAATTGAGAGCTCTTACATTCCATATCTCCACCAGTTGAGAGTCTATTATCTTTCAAACCCCGCCAATCGAGAGGCTTTTACATTTTCATAGCCCCGCTAGTCGAGAGGATATTACCTTTTAAACAACCCTGCAAGTCGAGAGGCTTTTACATTTCCATAGCCCTGACAGTCGAGAGTCTATTACTTTTCATATGCTCCGCCAGTCGAGAGCTCTTACATTTCATAGCCTCACTAGTCGAGAGGCTATTACCTTCCAAACAACTCTGCCAGTCCAGAGGCTTTTTACATTTTGATAGCCTTGCTAGTCGAGAGGCTGTTACCTTATAATTTCATTGCCAATCGAGAGTTTTTTTATTTCAATAGCCCCTCCAGTCAAGAGTCTATTACCTTTTAATTGCTCTGCCAGTCTAGAGATCCTTTTCAATAGCCCTGCTAGTCGAGAGGCTATTACCTTTCAATCGCTCTACCAGTTAAGAGGCTATTACCTTTTAGTTGCTCCGCCAGTCGAGAGCCTCCTCATTTCCATACCCTCTCCAGTTGAGAGGCTATTGTCTTTTGCTCTGCTAGTCGAAAGCTCTTTAATTTCAATAGCTCCACCAGTCGAGAGGCTATTACCTTTCAGTTTTTCCACCAATTGAGAGAACATTAGAATTAAATTACCTCACAAATTGTTGATATTAGTCTTCATAGACAATCGAAGATATCTTCATTCAACATTAGCCTCCGCAGACAATCGGGGATGATAATCAACATTAGTCTTTATATATAATTAGAGACGTCATGCATCAAGTTTTTGTAGACAATCAAAGACATCATTACTCATCACAGTCTCCGTAGCCAATCAGAGACGATAATCAACATTCGTCCTCATACATAATTGGAGATGTCATCAAGTCTTTGTATACAGTTGAAGACATCATCATTCAACATCAGTTTTTGTAGGTAATCGGAGGTGTTATGCATCAAGTCTTCGTAAACAATCAAAGACATCATCATTCATCACACAGACTCCATAGAAAATTGGAGATAAAAATCGACATTAGTCTTAGTAGATGATTGAAGACATCTTTCATTCATCACATAGTGTTCGCAGACAATCAGAGACATCCTTCATTCATCATATCAGTCCCCATAAAGAATCAGAGACAACATTCATCCCCAAGTCTCCATAAGTAATCAGAGTCGTCATTCATCCTCAAGTCTCCATAAACATTAATAGACATCATGCATCTTTTCAACAAAAAGTACAATTTAAAATAATAACATATTTTTTAAAATCCCATATATCATACACTAGGGCAAATTTTTGAGAACCACCCTAAAATTTTCTATTTTCTCATTTTGAACTACATTGACCTGATTCTCGTAAAACTTGAGATATGTAGGAAACTCTATGCAGAGTAGGTTATCACAACCATATAGTCATTCTTTCTCTCCAGTAAGTACATAATCTTGTATCTCCAGCATCTCATAACTTAATACTAGGGCAAGTTCAAAAGGAGCATTGGGAATATGTGAGAACTTCCATTCCCAAATAGTCCTCCTATCAATAATAATTCCATATGACCACTCTCTCCTAATAACAAGGCAAGAGGAAATTTGCCTATTTTTATGAACTACACCCGACCTGATCCTGATACAACTCTAGGTATGTAGGAAATTCTAAATTACAGTTCGGTTAAATTTTCTTCGAAAATATCATTCTTTGACGAACAAAAATTGGCTACACATCAACACTTTCATTTGAAGGCTTCTACATCGTTCTCAAATAAAAAGGAGAAACTGTTGACACCCATTTTTACTCTCCATGCTTAAAATTAACATCTTTTGGCTTTTTGATCGTAAAAGGACACAAAATATAATTTTCATATATTTTTTTATAATTGTTGATAAATTATTGATGATCGTCTTACTTTTGTATTTTATCAATTATTTTTCATATTTTGTTTTTCATAATTTATTAATAATTCTCTGAACAAATTTTTATCAATTCATTATCTTTTTTAATATTTTTCACAATTATCTGCAAACATACATGACATGACCTCACATTTTTATAATTTTTTCAAATTAATTATGGTTTTTTTTACTATTTTCAAAATTCTTTATATTTTTTATAATTACAAAACATTTTTTACATTTTACACAGTCTGTAAATACTAAATCATATCAGTTATTTTAATACACAGTATAATAATTCGATATCTTGTCACCTCCAACAACGATCACACACAAAAGAAAGAGGAAAATCACCCCACTAGCATGAGATAAAATTTCAGAGGGTAGGTTTTTATTTTCTATACTCTCAGCTGAAAGGAGAGCCATATGTACACACTGATAATTCCCTAAAAACAGCAATATATACACACAGTTCACCACACACATAGATCTCTCACTCACGCTATCTTTCCCCTTTCCCTCTCACTACCGACACCACCTATTTCCAGTGAGTCACCGTGGCCGGCAACCGGCCACCACCACCATAGTCTCCCATCCTTCCCATCTCCCACTTCATCCCTTTGTCACTACTGCTAGCTAGAAATATAGGCCAAATCTGGTCAGAAAATTCTCCCACCTCTAGTGCATTTTATAATCATCCGCCAACCACCAATGACCAACAACAACAACATCAACACCGATGAGTTTCTCTCAAACCTCCACCTACACTGCCCCTCTTTCTCTTTCCCCTTTTGCTGTCGTGCCTCACCGGAGTTGGTCACTGGTGTGTGAGTTCCCTTTACGACCACTAACTGCTTTCACTGTCTGTCAAAAATGGACCAGATCTGATTGATTCTTGTACAAATCCGGTGTTGCCCCGGTATCCGACGTTGAAGCAATGCCAACACCATTACTATTAGGGATTGTTTATTTCGTTTTTTATTATTATAATTGTTTATTTTTATAGTTTTCTTATTTTGATTGAATATTCTCACTGGTATTTTTCCATGATTTTGATCTTTGTTTTGCCATTATTATTTCAATATTTTTTATTACTGATTTATCTTGGTCGATTTGCACCTGAAAGATTCACTCTATGGATGAGTTGTTTTGTTATGTCTTGATTAATTTTGGGGCTGCTTTCAAATATTTTGTTCCTTTGTTGCTTTGCAATTTTATACACTGATAACAAACAACTACTACACTATCAGCATTATCTTTCCGTCGGATACTTGAGGCCACTCCTTTATAAAAGATGAACTTTATTTTATCAAGTTTATTTATTTTATTTCAAAAATCAATACATGGCTGATGAAGAAATTTTTCATCAATTTTTGAGGCCTCCCCAAATAAAAGACTGACATTACATATACAATAGGTAATATTTGCAAAGTACTTTTCTTTTTATAGTACATAAAAGACACTTTTCTTTTCATACATTATAAAATACTTTTCTTTTTCTTCAAATGTAATTTGTACATTTTATACATATCTCTTACATGTTTTCATAACAATAGGTTTTATTTATATTACATAATATACATACACCTTTATGTAGTTTAAGTATTTATATTTTTCAAAAATAATTAATTATACTTAATGCACATACACCTTTTACATTATTTTAAATATACCTTATCCCTCTTTGATAAATTTAGTCTAGCCGGGTACAACATTTGTGGATCCTGAAGGGAGCCTAACTTCTTCCCTTTGGGATAATTTGAACCCTTACCTAGGATCTCAATTGTTTTTTCGCTGACTAAAACATTATTCACACATGTTGAAAAATAAATATGTTTTCTTATTTTCCTTAAAAATTAGGTGGCAACTCTATTCAAAAATTCAATTCTTTTAGAGTCCACAAGTCATGTTTTGTTTAACCTTGATAACAATAGGGTGTGGCAATAACTATACTTAACCCATAATGGGACTTAAACCTACAATGGCACGTACCTCTAGGGCATGTGATCTCTAACTCATACCAACTTAGTGCTATATCCTATTCCCATATTAATTACTTATATGCTCATACTTTAGAAAATCCACCTTAAAATAGCATAAGAGTTTATAGAATAAAAACCTACTCTGCATCTCTTTCTTTAAATCATATCAAGATGAACAAATATGGATTTCATATCTTATCGTAAGATCAAAAGATAAATCTTTACTTTAAATCATGATACTAAGCTTGTCAACGGATCTTAGGAGCATAATTTTCTTATAAACTCAATACTTAAACTGAGAGCTTAAAATTCATAGAAATCATAACAAAACTTCATGCTCAATGATCATATTAAAATCTTTCAACAATATCGAGTCAAGATGATGAAATTGAAATCACAATATGAATCTTACAAGTAAAACATGAATATAAGCAATCCTTGATGTACTTCAAGCTTTCAATGTCACGGTAATAACATTGTTCAAGAATATAACAATTTGGGTACAAACCCTGATTCAAAATAAGTAAATTAAATCTTAAAACCATGAACTTTGGGCACAAGGGTGAAAGGGTACCCTTGTTCATAACCCCACATACCCTAAAGTTCCTGGCTTAGTGAAGAAAAATTAACCTTTGATACTTCAGAGATGATCTTGACAATAAACCCTAATCTTGGTGCTTTCTTGAAGGTTCTTGAACTTAGGGAGCTTGAATTCTTGATTACTTGGGAAAAAAAATTGAATTTGTTCTTGAGGAAGAAGGAGGGTTTTCTTGAGAGTAATTTTGAGAAGAAGGGAAAATAATTCCCTAAAAGATGCCCTAAGTCATGTTATGGACTATTTGGGTTGAGGGGGAAAAGACCCAATTGCCCCTCAATCATTTAAATCAAGAACTAGACGCAATATCCTCACCGCGATGCAGTCTTATCATTGTCAAAGGAATCCCTTACCGTGATGTGGTTAGGACTAATTCCACGACATGATCTTATCACTGTGACACACTGGTTTCATGACCCAAACATGCCCTAAACCTTGTCCAAAAAATCTGAAATTCCTCTAGGCATACTTTTTATATCCCTAAACATGAATTAACTCAAAAACCAACATATCGTGGTTGATAATACCAAAATCAAAATCCTCAAAGTTTAGGAATCTTGAAAATGACTAATTCCCCAACACTTAGTGAAAATTTCAAGCCTTAAGCCCCTTATTCATGCAACTAGGAGCTGAATCGAGCTAAGAATATTATAAGGTATTACAGAATCACCCTATTTTTATAGGCAGACCTGATCTAGGGTCCCTTCTCTTTACTAAACTGCTCTACTTGGGGTTATACCGATCCCTACTAGTCCTTCTTGAGCTGTTCGAGCTAGTGATACCTATGCTCAACCGGCTCAAGGATATATTTCAAATATGAAGTTCCGTTAGTCTATTCATATGCTTTCCTAACTAGTGGCATATCAATTAATTTGACCTGATCATGTTGGTTTTGTTATTAATTTATCTGAGGTTACCAAGGTTGGATAGCTTATGAGGTTGAATCCCCTAATCTTTATGGGCTCCAAAGTTGAAGAGGATCCTTAGGGATTTATTGATGAGATGGAGTTTATTTTCAGGGTGATGCATGCTATAAATTTTGAAGGTGTAGAGTTTGATGCATATTGTTTAAAAGGAATGGCTTATCAGTGGTATGAGTAGTAGGAATAACTAAGAATTGATAATGCTGAGCTGGTAGGATGGGATGAATTTTTAGGTACCTTTGTTGATTATTTCTTTTCTCAGGAGTTAAGAGAGGCTAAGACTAAAGATTTTGTTTACTTAAAGTAGGGTAAGATGAGTGTTAAGGAGCACATACTAAAGTTATAATAATTATGCCGTTATGCTTCGAAGTTAGTGTCTAATAAGAGGTCCAGAATGAGAAAGCTTGCTTATGGATTATCTCGTTACTTGGTATTAGAATTTAAAGATGTTATGCTGAATAATAATATGGACATATCCAGGATGGTGGTTTATATGCAATAGGTAGAAGATGAAAAGAAAAAGTAGGTAAATATAGGAAAAAGGTAGAATAAGAAGTTTAGATATTTAGAACAAGGTGCAAATCAGTAGAACAGTGGAGATATGGTAGGTAGTGGACTAAAATAAGGAATTGGAGAATTCTTATTCGACAGCTAGTGCTCCTTATCCTAAGCCTTCAGGTCATCATTGCTTTTAGGGTAGCAGTGGTCCTAAGACACAGGTACCAAGTCTCAATCTAGTAGAGCTCAGTCAGCCCCACCTTATACTCCCTGCCATTTTTGTGGATAGCTTTACCGTGGATATTGTGAAGAAGGAAAGAATTTGTGTTTCAACTATGGTCAGCCTGGTTATATGCAGAAAAATTATCCTATAGCTAAAGTTTTCACTGGTGCTAATAAGGTACCAATCTCCACTTCTTCAGCTTCTTCACCTAGTGCCACATTAGGTACCGATAACGGTCGGAATTGTCTTTATGCACTTGCTACTCATTAGGAATATGAGGCATCACCTGATGTTGTCACTGATATATTACAGATCTTTTTCTATAATGTTTATTATTTGCTTAATTTGGGTTTTGTCCTGTCTTATGTAACCCCTTATATGGCTGTACACTCTGGTTTCGGTCCTAAAAATATTTCTGACCCCTTTTCTGTGTCTACTTTAGTGGGTGATAATTTTATTACTAGAAAAATCTATAGAGGTTGTATGGTGTCCATCTTTCATAGAGAGACATTTAGTAGATTTAATAGAACTTGATATGGTGGATTTTGATGTAATCTTGAGAATGGATTAGATTCATTCGTGCTATGCTTCTCTAGATTGTAGGACCTAAAAAGTCACTTTTCATTTTCCTAATAAACTAGCAATTGAATGGAAGGGGAGTTCCTTAGTACCCAAATGGAAGTTTATTTCTCATATTAGAGTTCTGAAAATGATATCCAAAGGATTTCTATATCATCTAATTTGGGTTAAAGATTCTAAGTCTGAGAGCCTCTCTTCCTGAAGTTTTTCTCCATGACCTTCTTAGAATTCATCCTAATAGGGAAATAGATTTTAGGATTGATCATCTACCGAATACATGAACTATTTCTATTCTTCCTTATAGGATGGCCTCGACTGAATTAAAGAAACTAAAGGAGAAATTGAAGGATCTTCTTAATAAGAGTTTCATTCATCTTAGTATTTCTCCATGGGGTGCTGCAGTACTTTTTGTGCTAAATAAAGATGAGTCTCTTAAGATGTGTATAGAATATCAATAGTTGAACAAGGTTACTGTGAAAAATAAGTATCCTCTTTCTAGGATTGATGACCTTTTCGACCAGCCTCAGGGTGCTAGGTGTTTCTCTAAAATTGATCTCCTTTTGGGCTATCATCAGTTGAATATTAGGGAGGTTGATATTCCCAAGACTGACTTCTAACTTGGTATGGACATTATGAGTTTTTGGTTGTGTCCTTTGGGTTGAATAATGCTCCGGCTTCTTTTATGGATCTAATGAATCGGGTGTTTAGATAATTTTTTGATTTATTTGTTATAGTATTTGTTGATGATATCTTGGTGTACTCAGAAAGTGAGAAGGATCATGTCAATCACCTCTGAATTATGCTGCAGATTCCTAAGGACCAGAAATTGTAAGCAAAATTTTCCAAGTATGAATTTTGGCTAAGTGTTGTGACCTTTTTTGGTTATGTTGTTTCGAGTGAGGGGATCAAGGTGGATCCATAAAAAGTTGAGGCAGTTAAGAAATGTCTTAAACCTATGACTCCAACTGACATTAGGAGCTTCTTGGGCTTGGCTGGGTACTATAGGAGGTTTATGTAGATTTTCTCATCTATTATTGTTCCACTAATGAAGTTGACTCAAAAAAATGTTAAGTTTTTATGGTTCAATGCTTGTGAAGGTAGTTTTGAGAAGTTGAAGGTTAAGTTGACTTCTATGTCAGTTTTTTCCCTACCCGAGGATACTGATGGGTTTGTGGTGTATTATGATGCATCCCGCATAGGACTGGGTTGTGTATTGATCAGTATAGTAAGGTTGTGGCCAATACTTCCAGGCAGCTTAAGTTTCATGAGAGGAATTACCTAACTCATGATTTTGAGTTGGCGGTTGTAGTCTTTTCTCTAAAAATTTAGTGTCATCATCTGTATGATGTTCATGTGGATATTTATTTAGATTATAAGAGCTTGAAGTATGTGTTTACACAGAAGGAATTGAATCTCAGGTAGAGGCGGTGGCTCAAATTACTTAAGGATTACGACATGAGTTTGCGCTACCACCCCTGTAAAGTTAATGTTATTGTTGATACTCTTAGCAGGTAGTCTATGGGGAGCTTATTTCACATTGACGAGGAGAAAATAGGATTGGTGAAGGATATTCACAAACTAGATAATTTAGAAGTTTGCCTTTTGGACTCCGAGGAGGGAGGAGTAATCGTTCAAGAGGTGGTTGAATCATCTCTTGGTGTTGAGGTCAAGGAAAAACAAGTTTTGGATCCCATACTCATGCAAATAAAGGATTATGTGGGTCAGTAAAAGGTTATGGCTTTCGATATTGGGGGAGATGGAATCTTGAAGTAACAAGGAAAATTATGTGTTCTTGATATTGATGGGCTATGGGAAAGGATTTTGATTGAGGCTCATGAGTCTGGATATACAATTCATCTAGGTTTGATTAAGTTGTATCATGATTTTAGGGAAATCTAGTGGTGGAATAATATGAATACGGACGTAGCAAACTTTGTGGCTAAGTGTATGGTTTGTCAGCAAGTCAAGGTAGAACATTTGAGGCCTGGCGACATGTCTCAAGAAATAAAATTGCCCATGTGGAAGTGAGAGATGATTAATATAGATTATTTTATGGATCTTCCGCGGTCTCACAATTAGTATTATTCTATTTGGATCATTATGGATAGAAAGACCAAGTCTACTCACTTCTTTCCTGTGAGGACTAACTACTCAAGAGAGGATTATGCTAAGTTTTTCATTCAGGAGAAAGGTAAGTTGCATGGGGTTTCAGTGTCCATCATTTTAGACCGAGGTACATATTTTCTTCCCACTTATAGCATTCATTTCAAAAAGGTTTAGGTACTCAGGTGAGCCTTAGCATCACTTTCCATCCTTAAATGGATGGACATGCAGAGCTACTATTGATACTTTGGAGGATATGCTAAGGTCCTGTGTGATTGATTCTAGGAGAAGTAAGGTGTAATGCCCCGAGTCTGGTACCCCAGATGCTACACATTGCTCATAATCCCGAAGGACCACAAGCTAACCCTTATCTGGTACCTACTATAATAACTAAATAATATTCTATAAAATTATGGAAAAACTGGCAGAAAACTTGCCATAAGGTTCAAAAACTAAAATACAACTGAAAACTGAATACTAATACAACTGTCTAAACATCTAGTCTAAAAGCCTCTAAGCTATCTGAACTGTGGAGTTGATAGGACAATTCCCCCAACTAACTCCGTCTACTAAAATACTGAATCTAGTAATATAATAAAATAATAGAACATCCTCGAATGATGAGGACTCACTGCTAAGTCTACCACTGCTAGCGGAAGCTAAACTACTAAGGGTCCTCTGGATCTCGTGGTTCTTAACCTATTGTATAAAACACCATAATGCAAGAGATAAGTATGCATTAGTATGTGAGAATGTACTGGTACGCTAGATAAGGTAAGGGTAAATGCAAAGGCTCATATTCATGAACAATATTGACTGAATAACGTGAGTATACTAAATGAAGATACATGCATAAATGCATAAACTATAACTATAATCGTAGTAACACTGAATATGAAGTTCTAATAATTGGATTTTTGATAACTGGGTTTGCTGATAACTGCTATCTAAGTTTACTGATACTGAATTTTTGATAATTGAGTCTACTAATATAGAAATCCGAGATCAAGCCTATCTAGCGAGTGATTCTTGAATCTACTGATACTAATACTTATTGACTGGATCTGAGATCAAGCCTATCTAGCGGGTGACCTCTGTATCTATTGATAATGAAAAGGATTGATTGAATCTAAGACCAAGCCTATCTAACGGGTGATCTCTAAATTGACTAATAATGATAATAATTGACTATATCTGAGATCAGGCCTACCTAGTAGGTGATCTCTAAATCTACTGATAATGAATATGATTTACTAAAAATTAGATAAAGACTATCTAGTGGGTGATCTCTAAATCTCTGAAACTATCTAAGTTCTTTACTAAGCTAAGTGATTGTATCTGATAGTCCTGATTTTTGTAATACTGAACAGAGTTCTGTTCTGAAGACTGAATTTGAAACTTAGACTGTGGGAAGTATTCATCTAACCAATATGCCCCAAATTTGAACTAGCAAGGTTCAACCTAAAACCCTAGCTGGAAGGGTGTTAGTACCGTGTCAAGGGTAAAGACATCTACTATGGTCAAGCCTGTCTAACGGGTGACCCTAAACAGAAAGTCAATCCTAATCTAACGGGTGAATCCTGGGAGGTATCCAAGCCTTAGTCTAATGGGTTAATCCTTATTCTGAACTGGCTACACAATTCTGGAGTACAGGGACAGCTACTAATAACGCTGCCTAACTAACGGGAAAGTCGTCATCCCTACACTCGCTCGGTGTTGAATCTTACTCCCAACTGAATAGAATCTGAAGTGATTCTTAGACTGTAATGGACTAAGTTGAATCTGTTACTGATCATACTATTTAATTAAGCTGAACTGAGATTACTGAGTTCTATTAACTGATGGAATACTGTAGACTTCTATTAATTGACTGAATGCTATTACGTTCTAAACTAAATACTTGAATATTACTGAGGTCTGAACTAAATATTGAACTGGATTTGGAATGATACTGAGCTTACTGAATTTTCCTAAGCCATGTAATTGATTGAGTTCTACTAAATTCTGTAAATGGCTGAGAATACTACTGATCGTGACATGACTGAGAGTACTATAAATGACACTGGATCTAGGTACACAGGTAAATTGTTGGCTATTAAATACCCCCAGGACTTGATAGCATAAATGATACAAGATATGACAACTCTTGAATAATAAAATGGTGGACTATCATTCACAATACAATCAATGAGACATCTCTTCAAGCACTTGGAAGTCTTAAACATGTGAATGTATAGGGATGCATACCAATGTCTCGTAATTTATTCAATAAGGATGGCAATGAATAGGAAACCATACGAAATATCATAATTCATTCACTTAGGCGTTTCAACAAACACTTGGCATGCATTAACTTATACATGATTGGGGATTTCATGCTAACATGCTAAAATGGAACTATCTCATTCAAATGAATATTTTATCAAACATATGGGGACCATACTTTGGTTATACAATAATTACAACATCTACATTATCATGTCTATATCAATAAACTTGCAACTTGAAGAGATTTATCATGAATATCATAAAATTCATCTCATACTAGAATCAAATCTTGGAACGTGTAATCTAGAACATGAATCACAACTCAACAATCACCTAAACATGAACTTCAACTCTCATAAATCATAAAAATCATAAATATTCAATCTTTATAATTTTAAAAGGGTTTTTGAACTTCTTGGGTGGAAGGAACCTAAGAATCAACATCCAACATACCTTAGTTCTTGATTTTACAAAAATTGATAATGGAATTTCTTGAATTTGGATCTTTAATTGGAAACCCTAAACTTGTTCTTGAGGAAAATGAAGAGAAAACTAGTATATATGGGTAAACAATAGTTGAATCTTGTGTTTATGGGGTTATATAAGGGTGGGAAAAAGACTAAAATAACCCTGGGGTCGCGATTATTTTAATGACTGGAATTAGGTGCCGATACGCTGGTCGATGCGATACCCGATGCATCACACCATTATCTTGCCAAGCCTCAATACTTTTAAATGGATGTCCTGGAATAATATTGACCAACGCGATAGGCGACGTGGCACACCAAGGTCACATTGGTCCACTATTTTGGGATTCCTAACGCGATCTAAACGAGGTCCAAAAAACCCGAAACTCATCCGAGAACCCCTATTGACCTTTCTGATCATGGATTAACTTAAATATCAAAAGTCTATGGATTTAAAGGTCATGAAATTAGAACTATAACTTTCGAAAGCTAAAATAGCACTAAGTTTGAATACTTAACTAGGAGATTTTTAAGTCTGGGACCTCTTTTTTTAAGTTTTAACAATTAGGAAAATTTGTAGGGTCTTACAATATCTCCCCCTTGGGAACATTCATCCTTGAATTAGACTGAATAATATGGGAACACAGATGGACTAAGCTCACTTAGTGGACGTGAACATCTGAAATATGTCTATGTGACTAAAACTTCTGATATGCTGAAATTTTCTACTGAACATTAACATCTGATGCATGGATATCTGACGAGTAGTCTTAATGAATGAATGATTGAATATGCAGTGATAACTGATACTAACTTTGTATGGAAAATCTGAACATGCAATTGAATGGGTTTAAGGACATGAAAACATTGGGGGTGCTATATAGGGTATCTCCCCCTGCAGATGCTAGGTCACTCTAAGAATGCTTATTTTACTGAGATACAGGGACGATTCATAGGGAACCTATGAACTGAATCATAACTAAACATCTGGGATCTGAAACTAATGCATGACTCATGAACTGAGCTAATCTTACAACTACTAGATCTTTCTATCTTGAAATAGTTACATTCTTGAGATTCCTGATAGTATGACTAGATGGAAAGATGTGAAAACAAACTATACGAATTTGACTACCTGACTGGTAAACTGAATTGCTAGCTTTACTGACTGACTCATGCTAAAAACTTAAGCTCCAATGGGAGAAAAGGATCTAACAATGCATATCATGAAGATGAAGGACTTATAACGTACCCAAATCTATGTTAGGGAAACTTCCCTAATCATGGTGAGTCTGGAGTGCATAAAATCTGTTCTGACGCTAACCACTAGTGGTACGAAAAGTAGTGCCTTGTTGATGTAAATATCTACCCATATAATCCATAATTCTACACTCCTGTAACCTGTGGCCTGGCATACCAC
The DNA here is from genome assembly GCF_002878395.1 of Capsicum annuum. Taxonomy (NCBI): domain Eukaryota; kingdom Viridiplantae; phylum Streptophyta; class Magnoliopsida; order Solanales; family Solanaceae; genus Capsicum; species Capsicum annuum. The sequence continues at coordinate 239,093,556 of NC_061111.1, read as the reverse complement.
ATCCAAAACAAAACTCACTGCCTGCTCTACATGCATTTAGGTGATTCTTACCACACTCTTCATAAAGTAGATAGGTATGCTCACTTCTCACACTACCCTGGGGTTTGGATCCTGGAACCTTATTATGGCTGTCATTTTGGAAATTCGTTATTGGTGCACTAGCTGAAGATGGAGCTGGGACTGAAAACATCTGACTATGCTGCGAATGGTTACCACCCTGTGACCCTGGTTGAGAAAACTAAAACTACCTATTCTGGCTTTCTTACTTACCCTCTCTCTTTTCTTAGCTTTCTCTGCCTCAATCTACTAAGCGGTATTATCAATCTAGAAAGATCCATGTACCTGTTTAGCATAGTAGTCCTACACTCCTTAACCACCAGCCCAAACACACCAGTTACAAACTTACTCATGCTTGACCTAGGGTCAGCCATCTTCTCAGGGACATACTTAGACAAATTGAGACAATACTCCTTCACTGTCATAGAGCCTTGCCTCAGGTTCATGAAATCTTCTACCTTAGATTTCCTCATCTTAAATAGGAAGAACTTGTCTAAGAATGCATCCTGAAATATCTACCAAGTCAGGGTATCTGCATCCTCCCCTCTACTCTTCTTCCACATCACTACCCATTCATGAGCAACATACTTCAACCTATAGGATGCTAATTCTACACTCTCCTCTTTAGACATATGCATAATTTGGGTGATCTTCTTCACCTTATCAAGATAAAGTTGGGGGTCCTCACCTGCTAATGATTGAAAGAATTCTGTTGGGTTTGTTCTCATAAAATTTTTGATTCTGGCTGTGGCTAAATCCCTATCTTGCTAAGGTGGGGCTGCAGCCTGAAGGTTACACTGAATATTAGTCATTATAGCTTGGGCTAGTGCCTGAAAAGCTTCCTGAAACACTGCATGTGACACATTCTCATTCAGAGGATCTACAGGCTGAGGTGTCTAGTTATCACTTCTAAGGGTATTAGCTCTGCGAGAAGGCATATTCTATAAATGAAAAGAAGAATGGATTAGACTAAAAGTTTAACTAGAGCTCATGCTCACTCGCATGACATGAATACTAAAATAAGGAAAACTGTTCCTAAAATATCTTATATCCTAGTGTACATAAATATGGAGTGCAATACATCCATGCACGAGACTCTACTTGAATGCAAATTTTAGACTTCCTAGGACACTATTGAACCTTAGGCTCTGATACCAAGTTTGTAACACCCCAAGTCTGGTACCCTGAATGCTATACGATACTTATAATCTTGAAGGACCACAAGCTAACCCTTGTCTAGTACCTGCTGCAATAACTTAATAATATACTTTAAAATTGCAGAAAAATTGGCGGAAAACTTGCTATAAGGTTCAAAAACTAATATACAAATGAAAACTGAATACTAATACAACATTCAAAATATTTAGTTTGAAAGCCTCTAAATTGTTTGAACTGTGGAGTTGATGGGACAATTCTCCAAACTAACTCAATCAACTAAAATACTGAATCTAGTAATATAATGAAATAATAGAACATCCTCAAATGGTGAGGACTCACTGCTAAGTCTACTGCTACTGGATGAAGCTGAACTGCTAAGGGTATTATGGATCTCATACTTTTGAACCTATAATGTAAAACACCATAGCGCAAGATAAAAGTATACGTTAGTACATGAGGATGTACTGGTACGCTAGATGAGGTAAGGCTAAATACAAAGGCACATATGCATGTACAATACTGACTGAATAACTTGAGTATACTGAATGACGATACATGTATGAATGCGTAAACTATAACTGAAATCGTAGTAACACTGAATACTGAGTTCTAATAACTGGATTTTTGATAACTGGGTTTACTCGTAACTTCTATATGAGTTTACTGACACTAAATTTCTGATAACTGAGTCTACTAATACTGAAATCTGAGATCAAGATGATCTAGCGGGTTATTCTTGAATCTGCTAATACTGATACTTATTGACTGAATTTAAGATCAAGCCTATCTATTGGGTAACCTCTATATCTATTGATAAAGAAAAGGATTGATTGAATCTGAGACCAAGCCTATCTAATGGCTGATATTTGAATTTACTGATAATGATAATAATTTACTATATTTGAGATTAGGCTTATCTAGCGGGTGATCTCTAAATCTACTAATAATGAAAATAATTTACTGAAAATGAGATCAAGCATATCTAGCAGGTGACTCTACATCACTTGAACTATCTAAGTTTTTTACTAAGCCGAGTGACTGTATCTGATAGTCCTAATTTCTATAATATTGAACTGAGTTCTATTCTGAAGACTGAATCTGAAACTGAGACTGTGGGAAGTATCATATAACCGACAAGCCCCAAATCTGAACTAGTGAGGTCTAATCTGTAACCCCAGGTGGAAGGGTGTCAGTACCATGCTATGGTCAAGCCTGTCTAATGGGTGACCCTAAATAGAAAGTTAAGCCTAATATAATGGGTTACTCCTGGGAGGTAGCCAAGACTTAGTCTAATGGGTGACTCCTATCGTGTTCTGGGTACACAGTTCCAGAGTACATGGACTGCTACAAGCAACTCTGCCTAACTAATGAGGAAGCCATCATCCCTGCCCTCACTCGATACTGAATCCTACTCCCAACTGAATAGACTCTAAACTGATTCTTAGACTGAATTGGACTGAATTGAATCTGTTATTGATCATACTATTTAACTGAGTTGAACTGAGATTATTGACTTTCGTTGACTGATGAAATACTACTGAATTCTATTAATTGATTGAATGTTATTACGTTCTAAACTGAATATTTGAATATTACTAAGGTATGAACTGAATACTAAACTGGACTTGGAATGATACTGATCTTACTGAATTTTCCTAAGTCATGTAACTAAGTTTTACTGAATTCTGTAACTGGCTGAGAATACTACTGATCGTGACATAACTGAGAGTACTATAAATGACACTGGCTCTAGGCACACATCTAAATTATCATGTATTAAATACCCCCAGTACTTGATAGCATAAATGATACAAGACATGGCAACTCTTTAATAATAAGTCAATATACTATCATTCATAATACAATCAATGAGACATCTCTTTAAGCACTTGGAAGTCTTAAATATGTGAATGTATAGAGTTGCATACTAATGTCTCGTAATTCATTCAATAAGGACAACACATGAATAGGAATGCATGCAACATATCATAATTCATTCACTAAGGTCGTTCAACAAACACTTGGCATACATTAACTTATACATGATAGGGGATTTCATGCTAACATGCTAAAATAGAACTATCTCAGTGAAATAAACATTTTATCAAATATATGGGGATTATGCTTTGGTTATACAACAATTACAACATCTAGATTATCATGGCTATATCAATAAACTTGCAACTTTAAGGGATTTATCATGAATATCCTAAAATGTGTCTCATACTAGAATCAGCACTTGGAACTTGTAATTTAGAACATGAATCGCAACTCAACAATCACTTAAACATGAACTTCAACTCTTATAAATTATGAAAATCATAAATATTCAAACTTTATAATTTGAAAAGGGTTCTTGAACTTCTTGGATGGAAGGAACACAAGAATCAACATCCAACATACCTTAGTTCTTGATTTTATGAAGATTGACGGTGGAATTTCTTGAATTTGGATCTTCAATTGGTAACCCTAAACTTATTCTTGAGGAAATTTGAGAGAAAACTAGAATATATGGGTAAACAATGGATGAATCTCAGGTTTATGGGGGTTATATAAGGGTAGGAAAAAGACTGAAGTAACCCTGGGGTTGTGACTATTTTAATGACTATAGTTAGATACAGACACGCTGGTCAACAAGGTGCATCGATGCCATTGACGTGATACCTGTTGTGTACCACTATTATCGCGCTAAGCCTCAGTACTTTTGGCTAGTGTCATGGAACAATATTGACCAATGTGATAGGGGATGCGGCGCACCAAGATCGCATTGGTCCACTATTTTGGGATTCCAAACTTGGTCTAAACGAGGTTCAAAAATCTCAAAACTCATCCGGGAACCCTTACTGACCTTTCTGATCATGGATTAACTTAAATATCAAAAGTCTATTGATGTTAAGGTCATGAAATAAGAATGCAAACTTTCAAAGGCTAAAATAGCACTAAGTTTGAGTACTTAACTAGGTGATTTTAAGTCTGGGACCTTTTTAAAGCTTTAACGACTAGGAAAATTTGTGGGGTCTTACATTGGACTGGCTATTTTCCCCTTATTGAGTTTGCTTACAACAAAAGTTATCATTCCAGTATCCAAATGACACCTTTTTAAGGCTTTTTATGGTAGAAGGTGTAGGTCACTTATTGGATGGTTTGAAGTGGGTGAGACTAGGTTGTTTGTCCCTGACTTGGTTCACCAAGCCATGGAAAAGGTTAAAGTGACTGGAGAAAGGCTCAAGACTGCCTAAAGTTTTCAAAAGTCTTATGAGGATGTGATAAGAAGGGAGATGGAGTTTGAGATTAGTGATTGGGTGTTCCTCAAGGTTTCTCCTAGGAAAAGAGTTATGAGATTTGGGAAGAAGGGAAAGCTCTGTCTAGGTTAGACTAGTCTGTATCAAGTTGTGAGGAGAATTAAGAATGTCTCTTACGAGTTATATTTTCTAGTGAATTGGCTTTGATTCATTCTATTTTTCATGTGTCTATGTTGAACAAGTATGTAGGTGATCCTTCTTTGATAATGCCAGTGGAGGACGTTGGTGTTATGGATTCGTTGTCTTATGAGGAGGTCCCGATGGAGATATTGGATAGGCAAGTTTGTAGATTAAGGACCAAGGCTATAACTTTGGTAAAGGTCCTTCAGAGAAATCAAATGATGGATAAAGCTACATAGGAATATAAAGAAGACATGAAAGCCAAATACCCATTCTTGTTTCCAAGGATGGATGAAAGTGTTTAAGGTATAAATTTCATTTCCCTCTTATCGCCTTTTAGTTTTGTCCTTGGATTCTATTTTCATTCATTCTTTTATCATTCTAAAGGTGTCCTAACTTCTTATTTGGGTACAAATTATCTAAGGAGGGGGTAATATAATACCCCAAGTTCTTGAGCACTAGACCCTCCATGACATAAATAATTAGATTAGTTTTCCAATACCACTAATCTTGTATTAATCAGAAATCAGGGTAAAAATTTATGGCCAAATTATTATATTGATGTGAAACTACCAGTGGCAATGGCTATAACGATATATCTTTATCAAATATAACGACTCATTGGGAGGACTTATTTCCATGATAGTGAGGAAGCCCAGATTTTTGTCCCTTGACAACGAGTCTAAGGTACGACTCGTTGTGAGACACAATGAGTTGTTATGAGAGACCCGTAGTCATAACAGTGAAGGACTAGATTGTCGATCCTCAAGTAATGATTCCAGGCAATGACTCGTGGTTAGACCTCATGAGTCGTTACCCAAATCATGATTATTGTTCCCAATTTTTTTGTACATTTTAATTAGGGTCTTGTTGGTCTTTTCCTCCGTCGAAACTCTTTCCATGATTAAAAACACCCAAGTGATCCCTCTTTCATTAGATATCAAAATCAAATCTTACTTTTTCCCCTTTAACTCCCAATGCAAGAGATATTAAGGTTATACAAGGAATTCAACATTTAGGCTTCAAACTTTGAATTCCCGTTAATTTATTCTATACTTCAGGCATATTACTCATCCTTAACTTGTATTTTTATAATATGGCATTTATTTACTCAATATTCATGTATTTTGAATGATGGGTTTGAACTTGGGTTGAGGGTTTTTTGTGGTTAACACTTTAATTGCTTATTGCTTATTTTAATGGGGTATTTATGCTTAAATTGATGTATTTTGGAAATGAATGGAGGCATTGACAAAATGTTTGCAAATTGTGATTTGGATTTTATAATATGGATGAATTTTGGCATAGTAATGGCATTAACTCTAACACACCTTGTAACCTTGCTCTTAAAGTTGGATATTTGCATAATTTAACTTATCTTTTGAAAACATTACATTGCATTACATATAGTGTAAGTGGATAAAATGATTTTGAAAGGCCTTGGTGGTCATGATTTAGAATTTTAAATGAAATTTGAGAGTTTAATGGTGAAATGGACTGGTTTGGCATAATTAAATTAGCTTGCAAGAATATTGGTATGAAGATACCATGTTAAAAAATTCCTTAATAAAGACGCCTTGGTTACTGATTGATTTTATGTGTAAAATATTTTAATATGGGTTTAAAGGGAATTGTGTAGCTCACCGTGAAGGTGTAGTCCTAGGGGGACCAATACTTGAGACCACATTCCCCGACGTGGGGGTCTATGTGACCATGTACTTTGTGTACACTTTATATTTTCAATGGCTATCGCTGTGGTGTCTTTAATCTTTCCTAAATTTCCTTGGGACGTGTCACTAACACACACTGGGGCCCTTCTGGCAAGGAGAGTCGGATCCATATAGCCCATGGATACTTTTAGAATAGAAAGAACTACATAGTTTAGGTTAATAGTTTAAACTCCTATGTTCATGACCTTTGTCCCTATCCACGCATCCTATATATGTGTATATATATATGTTGTGCATGTGATTTTGACTAATATTTGATAAGTGCACTACTTTATTTCTTTTCCTCGAGTTACATGCTAGTGCTTGCCCCACTAACCATCCCTGGATGATACATCATTTCATGATGTCGGTTCAGAGGAATTTTTTGTCACTCTTATGCAACATTAGGTGGTGTGGTTCATTGATTGAGTTGCTGTGAAGTGGTGTGCCTCTATGTTTTGGAAAGCCCTGCCATTTCATTAGGTTTCTTTTCATATTTTGAGAATTGTGAATTTCTTTTTGTCATAGTCAGGGACATGTCCCGATTTAATTTGGTATTCTTGGTTTAGAGACTTTGTAGACAAGTATTGGATTGTTTGTTTGTTTTTATTCATAGAATTCTCACTTGTTTTATTTATCCTTCTTATTGCTATTTTGGTTGACTTTAGCTGTTTACATTTATGGTGATCTTAAGGCAGCCCATGGTGGGCTTTGAGATTACCCATCACGAATATGCCCAAATTCAAATCATGACAACTAGACAATCAGAGAATGCTTTAAACTTTATTTCAAGGAATAGATGCACTTACTAGTTTTGGCAAATCCACAACCCACTTATAAAGTGAAACTTTGTTACAAAAATAAATAAAGAAATGCTTTACTTTTAGGATGTACAGAACATCATGTGCTGAAGTAATCTTGGAAGGTTCAACAAAATAAGCCTAATATTTTAGAAAATTCAGTTAGCATTCAACTTTTTGTTGTTACTAGGATCTCTTTTTGAGCACATCCAAATTCAAGGTAGATTTAGAGGCCATATTACGGGTCATAAAAATCTAGTTGCTTTTGCCCAGACTTTGTGCATATATTAAGCAATCTACAAAATATTTATTGATACTTACCCTATGAATTCAGTTATTATTGTAGCATTAACTTTAAATCTAGGAGCCCAAATCATGGGCCCGCCTCTATCCAAATTCCTCAAATTACCTATTCTATGGAGGCCAGAGCATTATTAAACAAAATTTCTCTGAATTAGTTATGGATTAGCCCTTGGCAGTATGCAAACCTAATTTTAGTAAAAGAAGGAGGCAAAATCAATGTCATCCAATGAGATATTGGAGTAACTTCACCATGAAATATGTGCATTAGATAGTTCGCATTCTCTTTACGTGTTCAAAAAAAAAAAGGCGCATTCCTTCAAACTTTTATGGTGGTGTTAACAAAGCATTTGACCATAAAAGGTAATGAATACCTTCTGGACAAATTGCCTAAATCCATAACCAATAGTCTCAGAGTAAGAGTAACAAAATCATAATATGAGTGGAGATTGGAAAACCACTACATAGTTCAACTTGTTTAAATTAGAAGACAATAACAGATAAAAAATATATCAAACATTTGGACTTTCCTTTCAAAAATCACTATTATAAAAATTACCTCAGAGCTAGAAATGATAACTCTAGTGTATATTTAATAACTTCATAGCATATCAGTAGCACTACCCAACAGTTTTTTGAAGGACAAGCCAACAACAAATGATTACAGTGGCAATATGATATAAAACATTCAATACTGCATTTAACATTTGTTGATAAAATCCATAAGAGATGAAACATGACAATAAGTGACAAATATAAGCAAAAAAAATGGAAATATCTTTCATTGCTGACAAATGAGAAAAACTTTAATTATATAGTGAATAGTAAAGATTTTATTGCCCTAAAATATTAGTGTTATGAATGGCAACTTAACAGTAGTAGACCTGTGGGTTATATTTCTTACATGAGGACTAAGTTACCCAGTAAAATTAATATTTGGACTCACAATGCTGTCGGGTTTCTCTCATTCCTGTAATATTAAGAAATTTTGGGATCGATGTTGCATTACATTCTTACTCCCCAATAGGGATTAGAAGGAATAATTAGTTAAACTTCAATTTAAAAATGGTTACCTTTCCATAAAGTTCATATTTCGTTTCATACAAAGAACTTTCGAACTCTAACTTTTGAGGGCGTAAAGGGCACCCAAAAGAAACCTGAGATACATACAAGGGGATTGTCTCTTAAATAGTTGAGATGTCCTGGCCTAGAGATCTTTTTGATTCAGAAAAAGGTTCTGCTATATATGATGTGGGAATTGCACCATATTTCACAACAAAGGGTTCTACTGTACGAAGCCCATATATATATTGGATCACCAGATACTACTCAATAATCTAGGTTAGCATCTTCCTTGGTGGGGAGAACTGCAAGAGAAAGAAATCTACTCACCATCTCCCTCCAATTCTTTGTTTAGAAATTGAAATAGGAAAGAGTAACTATTCTATTTGTGGAAACGGGTGGTGGGAGAGTTTAGAAGTGTAATTAATATACAATATTATTTTGGAAAACTATTTTTTAATGTTAGAATATGAGATTTTTTTTCTAGATATCCTTTTGTCTAATAGTTTCTTTTAATATTATGTTTAGTTTTATTTTAAAAATAAATGGTTGTCTTTATTTTGAGAAGTGTGTCTTGTAAGATAGTGTGCCTTGTAAGATACTATATGTGGTGTGTCTTGTAAGACTTATGTAACTATAAGTGTACTCTTTTGTAAGATGTTGGTATGTATGATGAATGATGAATGTATGAATGAATGAAATAGCTTCTGCTAAAACTGTAACACCTCAATTTTCTGAACCGAAATGCTACATGGTACTCATGACCCCGAAGGACCACAAGCTAACCCATAACTGATATCTACACTTGTATACTGCATAAGATAACTTAATAATGCGGAAAACATGAACTGAAAGGTCGTAAGGTTCAATACTGAACATAAGCTGAATGATATAACCTCTGTATGGGGTAATAGAATACCCAAACAAAACAGGAAATACTGAAGTCTGAAACATAATAGTCTAGAAAGCCTCTAAACATGACTGAAAATTGTCTGAGTGAGGAGTTGATGGGATATGTCGCCAACTAACTCCAACTAATAAAATAATCAATGAGATAATAGAAAATCATCATTTCCTCAGAGGATGAGGACTCACTTATGACTCTGACTACTGAAACTGTAATCTACTACTGATCGGGAACTCATGCCTCTAAACCTATAGTGTAACATAAAAGAAAGCACCATAGCATAAATGTATCAGTACAAAGAAATATACTGAGATTACATGTGAGGTAGGCTATATGTAAGGGTTCAACTGTATGGCTACTGCTAACTAACTGTCTAACATGAACGTAAGAATGCATACATAAATATGTAACTGTAACTGACAACATGATAACATGATTTTTGAGTTTGTATACTGATAACATAATATACTAGTAACTGATATGACTAATAATATGAAAGACTATATCTGAATAAAACTAATAACATGGGTGACTGTAGCTGATAGTCCTGAATTTGATGGAACTATCTGAGTTCCGTACTGTATCTGAGTTACTGTGTCTGATAGTCTTGATTTTATAACATGAAACTGTGGGAAGTAGTATCTAACCGACATGCCCCAAAGTTACTATAATAGCTGAGCTGGGGTCTAATATATACCCTAATCAGAAGGGTGTCAATGCCACTGGTAAGGATAACATGTGAGAAACCTCATATAATAGGTAACTCTAGTGAGAATGATAGGAAACATCATATAATAGGTTATGCCACCTCATCTACCCTCATATAGCAGGCTACGATGTCTCAACCTATGCTGACTACATAGTTCTGGAACGCAAGGATTGCTTCTAATAATCACACCCTCATATAATAGGTGAGTTCCCATCCTTGGGTTCACTCGGTGCTAATTCCTACTTCCATATGAATCGACACTAAAACATGATTTACTGAACAAAACATAAACTGAGTGACTAAATTCCATTTACTGACAGAATATTACTGATATCTGACAACCGACTAAGTCATGAGATCATGGAGATTTCCTAAGTCATAAGACTTTCTAAAGTCTAAGAGTTCATAGCTTAACTGTGAGTATCATGAAAACATGACATGGCTCTAGGTACACAGCTAATATTTCAGGTATAAGTACCCCTAGGACTCGATGGAAGGAAACTGACTTAGCATAACTTACTTGAGCACATGACTAATACCATAATTCGTAATACATTTATTAAAGCATTTAATCAAACATGTAATAGGCATGAACTTGTACGTACATGGGGATTTCATGATATAATGCTAGTTAGGCAATTTTTCTTCATCTAAACATTTAATCAAACATATTGTAGGCATAGTACATGTACAACACATTATACAATGATTAAACATCATGCTTCAATTTAAATTTCATCTTTTGAGGGTTTAATCATAGGGTGCATGAATCTATATCTGTAATAATTTAACCCGCATAGAATTTATTACTCAATCATGGCATAGAATTTGATTACTCATTATCAACATGACCAAGAACAACCCAAACATGACATTTATCAAGAAAATCCATAACTTGAATTTATAAAAGCGATTCTTGGGCTTCATGGACGAAAGGAGTCCATGAATGAATACTATGCATACCTTAGTTCATGGTTTTGTGAAGATTAATGGTGAAACCTTCTTGAATTTGAATCCCCAATAGAAACCCTAGCTTGTTCTTAAGAGAAAATAGTGTAATTTGGGTGAAAAGTGTCTGAATCATGTTTTATTGGGTTTAAATAGGGGTGGGAAGTTGACCCTTTTAACCCTGGAGACATCTTTAAATTTTCAGTAAAATTTTACCGAACTGAGCCCCTGGTGCGACGCAGCGCTATCGCATCGTGTCATTGGAAATTAACAATTGGGAATCTGCATAGTGGCGCGATGTGGAGCTATCACGTTTCCAACTTTTTGAGACCTGGAAGTTTTGTACGATGCGCCACTGCCGTAGAGTAACACTGAAAATTGACAATTTCCATTTGAACTATCTCTGTGGAGCGCTGAAGGCTCTGGTGATACACTGTCTTACTAAAAAGGCTCTAACTCTTCGTTCGGGTGTCAGATTTGGGGGAATTTGGTATCGATGAAAAGCTTATTAAATTTTCCACATAATAGGAAGTGAAAATTATAAAAATACCATGTATACAAAAATAGATTTGTAATTCAAAGAAAATTCTAACATCCTTAAGATGGTTTCCAAGCTAAGAAAAAACACGAGTATTACAAAAAAAATTTCTTTTTCCTTCTCTTAAGATCCAAATTCTAATAGTGGTGTCAAGAGCCAATATTCTTGAGGTAGCTTTGAAGGTTTAGAGATAATTTTTTTCTTCAGTTTTTCAAAATCGAGAAAGCTGTGCAGCAGTAATGTAATACCCCAAAAAATCCAAACCAATATTAGAGCAATGCACCAAGCTCATGCATAGTACATCATGGTTCTTTTATAGTTGTATGAGTAAGTTACACGTATATTAAGGCTTCAAATAACTCCCAGCTATCAGACGAATCAAAACATTCCTTACCGATAGAAATTCTTGAGAAGTATATTGGTATAGTCAAATTTAAATAAGAATATCTCTCATTATACTTGAAATTTTTGATCTCGTGACCTATCAACAGATATATAATTGAATTAGCATTCCAACTATAACAATTTTGCCTAAATTCGATATCGGAGCAAAGAGTTATTCCTATTTTACTCCAGCATGTCAGGCTGGAAATAGTGTGACGACATTCGTAGTGGCTTACCACATTTGTGATGCCCTATCATGAAGTCGTCAGCCTTAGGCAGAAACCAGCTCCTAAGTTATGACATTCATGGTAGTTTACCATATTTGTGATGCCCTATCATGAAGGTCGTCAGCCTTAGGCAGAAACCAGCTGCTAAATGACGACATTCGTGGTAGCTTACCATATTTTTGACACCATATCACAAATATCGTCAGCCTTAGGCAGTATCTAGCTTCTGTGTGATGCCATTTTTGATGGCTTACCATATTTTTAATTCCATGTCACAAATGTCATTAGCCTTAGGTAGAATCCAACTTCTGTGTGACGATATTTATGACATCTTATCACATTTTTTACGCCAAGTCACAAATGTCGTCAGCCTTAGGCAGAATCCAGCTTCTGTGTGACGATATTTTTGACGGCTTACCACATTTTTGATGCCTTGTAACAAATGTCGTCAGCTATTATTTTCAGTAACTGGGAATTTATTTCATAAGGGTATTTTGGTCTTTTCCCTTCACTTTCCATGACTTATAAACCTCAAGGAGCTTATTATCTTCCATTCTCTTTAGTTAAACATCTTAAAAATCTCTCTCATATACTCTCAACCACAAGATTAGGGTTTTCTATCAAGATCAAAACTCTCAAGAACAAGCCCTAGGGTTTTCATAGAAGAGTCTATTTCAAGAAAATTTCACCGTTAATCTTCACCAATTCTTAATCTAAGGTATGCGTAGTGTTCATCCATGGGTCCCTTTCATCCATGGAGCTCAAGAATTATGTTTTAAATTATAAATTGTGATTTCCTTGTTGTTTTATGACTATACTCATGTTAATGATTGTTTTTTGGATTCAAGGTTGTGTCTTGATGTGTTTTTCATGAATCACGTGAATAGGTTAGTTGGAAACCCATTAATTTGGGTTGTTCAAGATTTATATATTTGTTAAGTACACATATGCTCAATATTATGCATGCAAGGTGTTTGATAAAATGCTTTGGATGCTGGAAATTCATGCTTACATGGTTCCATGATATCTAAATGACAAGTCCATGTTATCTATATACTTCAATATAAATTCCATCCTATTGATGTGTTGCTATTGTTGTGGTATGAAACATGTATGATAATGGAGATATACTATATATACATAAAATATATCTATGCACTCCCTACCATACTTAAGATTTTGAAGAACTACATGAGGTATAATATCCCCTACTTATGATAGTGTGAATTGTGGACTTAATCTTATGATCAAGTTAGTCATGTTGTATCAGTTTCCTTTCATCAAGTCCTGGGGGTACTTGTACCCAAAAAATATAGTTGTGTGCCTAGAGCCATGTTATGTTTTCACGATACTCTCAGTCAAGCCATGATCTACAGAAATCAGTCAGTCATGTAACTTAGGAAAACTGAGTAATCTCAGTAGTTTAGTATTCTTAGTAATCTCAGTGCTCAGTAACCTTAGTAATCACAGTAAATCTCAGTAACTTCAGTACACTTAATCAATCCTCAGAAATCATTATATTCCATCTGTCATCAGAATCCAGTAAACTCAATTTTAGCTTCGCTAAATAATAACACTATTTTTAATTCAGTTAATCAATATCAGTTCAACAAATCAGTTTAGTTAAGTTATTTAGTTCGGCCTATTTATTCAGTTCAGTGTCTTTTTTATGAGAGTAGGATTTAGCATCGATCAAACCTTGGGATGGGGGATCACCCACTAGAATAGACTAAGATCCCAAGAAGCAATCCCTAAGTTCCAGAACTACGTTGCCAGCATAGGTTCGGGATGTCACCCGTTAGATAGGATTGGCATACTCAGGGATCACCCGTTAGCACATTTATATGTATAGGATTAATCCCAGGAATCACCCACTAGATTAGGACTGAATCCACAGCAAATGTCTTTACTGGTGGCATGGTACTAACACCTTTCCAGTCAGGGCAGAGATTGGACCCCACTCAGCTTAGCTTAGGACATGTTGGTTAGATGAATACATCCCACAATTTCAGTTACAGAATCTAGGCTTTCAGACACAACTAACTTATCTTAGAAGAACAAATTCAGTACTGTCAGATACAGTTAACGCTTCTCATTGTAAATAGACTTCAAGATCACCTATTAGCTAAGACTGATCTCAACTATGATTAATCAGAATCAAAATCATTAGATTTAAAGATCACCCGCTAGAGAGGACTAATCTCAGACTAAGTCAAATCATCCTTATTATCAGTATACTCATGATCACCCGCTAGATAGGACTGATCTCAAATTTAGTTACTCCAAGTAGAACGAAACTCAGATAGTTCCATCAGAACATAGACTATCAGATACAGTCGCTCAGTATCAGTTACATCGGTTAGGCTGATCATCATAGTTATATCAGTTTTTTGAACTCATGTACCAGTCATATCAGTTATCAGAATTCATGATATCAGTATTCAACTTCAGGACTGTCAGACAGTCAACCAGACAAGTTCTTCATAATTCAAACTATTAGAAATAGTTGTTCATCTATTCAGTATCTTAGTATCAATACACTCATGTTGTTAGTATTCAGACTCACTAGTTAGTATCACTACGAGTTCAGTTACAATTATGTAGTCAGTATTGTTCATGCATATAACCCTTGCATTTAGCCTACCTCACTCATATACTCAGTATATTCAGATATACTGATGCATTTGCGCTATGGTGCTTTCTCTTATATTACACCATAGGTTTAGAGGCACGAGCTCCAAATCACCAGTAGCATTCCAGTGTTCAAAGTTTACAGTGAGTCTTTTTCATTCGAGGACAATATGATTATTTCGTTATTTCCTATTTCAGTTTAGTTTCTAGATGAATTTAGTTAGGGACATGTCCCATCAACTCCTTATTTAGACAGTTTAGAGGATTTCCAGAATATGGCATGTCAGACAGTTATTTTAGATTTGTTTTGGTATTTTATACCATTTTTAGACATTGTCTTATTAGATGTTTATTCAGATATGAACCTTATGGCAATTCAGTAGATGTTTCCATATTTTTATGTTATATTATGCAGTGTACAGGTATAGATACAAGTCATGCATTATCTTGTGGTCCTTCGGGGTCATGAGCACTATGTAGCATTTTGGTTCAAACAATCAAGGTGTTACAAACTTGGTCTCAGAGCCTAAGGTTCAATAGAGTCCTAGAAAGTCTGAACGTCGTATCTAGTAGAGTCTTGTACATGCTTTTTTTGTGCACCACACTTATGTGTAGGAGGCTATGAGATATTTTAGGAACAGTTTCCCTTCTTTCAGTATTCATATCGTGCCAGTAAGCATAATCTCTATCTAATCCATTTCTCCCTTTCTTCTACAGACATGCCTCCTAAAAGAAGAAACGAGAATCAGTCAGCCCCTCATCCTAAAGACCTTTTGGGCGATCATGTTTCTTATGCGGAGTTCAGGGATGCATTCACCACTCTTTATCAGTCAGTTGTTGCCCAGAATAAATGACCATCTATCCTGCTAGCTAGCCCAGTGGCTAATTCAGTTGTATCTAGAATTTGGGACATCACCCGAATGAATCCTCCTTCCTTCACAGGGTCTAAGTTAGATGAGGACCCACAGGAATTCATAGATCAGGTTCAAAATATGACAGATGTTATGTGGGTTACTACTGTTCAGAGTGCTGAGTTAGACATATACCAATTATAGGATATCGCTTATACTTGGTATAAGTAGTGGAAGTCAGAAAGGTTAGATGATGTAGGCCCTATAGAGTGGAAGGAATTTGCCTCTGCTTTCCTTGATAGATTCTTTCCGCTAGAGCTTAGAGAAGCTAAGGTACTAGAGTTTATTAACCTCAGGAAGGGCAATATGATGATAAAGGAGTATTCTCTAAAGTTTACTCAATTAGCTAGATATGCCCCTCATGTGGTTGCAGATGGTAGGGCTAAGATAAGTAAGTTTGTGTCAGGGGTGAATGATAGTATGGTAAACGAGTGCAGATTTGCCATGTTGAATAGTGATATGACTTTAGCCAGACTTATGAAACATGCTTAGTAGATAGAGGAGCAAAAGATTAGGATGAGAGTGAGATAGAGTAAGAGAGCAAGGACAGGTAGTTTCAGCTTTGCTCAGCCTAAGTAATAGGGCGGTAACCGTTCTCAGAATAGTCAAAAATTTTTAGTTCCAGCTCTATCTTCATCTAGTGTACTAGCACCTAAGTCCAGAAATAACCGTTATGATGAAGCGCCAGGCTCTGAGGCTCAGGGTAGTGAAAATAGAGGTCTTACTAATCCGCTTTGAGAAAAGTGTGGTAAGAATCATCTAGGTGCATGTATGGCAGGAAGTGATGTATGCTTTGGGTGTGGCAAGCCAGGACATAGGATACAAGAGCATAGAGTTCTAGCACAAAAGGTTAAGGAGTTGCGTCAGTAAGGTATCAATAGTGGTCAGTGTCAGAATAGACTTTATGCACTCCAGACCCGTCCTAACCTAGAAAGTTTCCCTGAATTAGATTTGGGTATGTGACCAGTCTTTCATGTTCATAGTATGCATTGTTAGATCTCTTTCCTTCATTCGAGCATATGTTTCTGTATGAGTTAGCTAGTAAAGCCAGTAAGTCAGTTTAACAATCGAGCAGTCAGATTTTTATAGCTTCTTTTCTCATCCTTGCATCTATTCAAGCTATCCAAAATCTTAGAGAAAGTAACTATTTCAAGGTAGAACCTCCTAGTAGTTGCAAGTTCAGTTCATCTCATGCATCATGCATTAGTTTTAGACTTCCGAAGTTTAGTTATAATCTAGTTCGTAGATTCTATGTATCACCCAGTATCTCCGTAAGGTAAGCATTCTTAGAGGGACATAGCATCCCAAGGGGGAGGTACCCCAACTAGAATTTTCCGTTGCATAACAAATTCAGTCTGGAATAGAGGGTACTCATAAGTTGACCTTCAAGGTAGACCTCAGCTGTAAGTCAAGTATTCAAAAGTTCAGTTCAGTTCATGATGTTTATTCCATATGTCACGTAGTAGAATCAGTCATGTTCTCATGTTTCAGTTCAATCTTAGTGCCTTTACCATTGCATGTTCAGTCCCATATTAGTGAGTCAATTTAGTCATGTATTCACGCATCAGATATGCGTGGTCAGCTTATTAGTACTTTCAGTCATACATTCACGTATCATGTCAGTCATATAATCATGCATCAGATATGCATGGATTCAACTTATCAGTTAAGCATCAGATATGCATTCTCAGTTTGAGAAACTCAATTTATCGAAACACTCAGTCCTACATTCATAAATCAGCTACCCATGCATCAGATATGCATGTACAGTATGATATGCTAAGTTTTCAGTCATGTCAGCCATGAAATCATGATTAGTCATTCATGCTATATATGCATCATTTTATCTTGTCTACCCTCTCAAGCAGTCATCATTCGAGGACGAATTTTTCCAAGGGAGAGATATTGTAATACCCAAAAAATCCAAACCAATATTAGAGCTATGTACCAAGATTATGCATAGTACATCATGGTTATTTTATAGTTTTATGAGTAAGTTAGATGTATATTAAGGCTTCAAATAACTCCCAGCTATCAGATGAATCAAAACATTCCTTACCGATTGAATTCTTGAGAAGGATATTGGTATAGTCAACTTCAAACAAGCATATCTCTCATTATATTGGAATTTTTGATATCATGACCTATCAACAGATATATAATTGAATTATCTTTCCAACGATAAAAATTTTGGCTAAATTTGATAACGGAGCAAAGAGTTATTCCTATTTTACTTCTGCATGTCTGGCTAGAAACAGTGTGATGACATTTGTGGTAGCTTACCACATTTGTGATGCCCTATAATGAAGGTCGTCAGCCTTATGCAGAAACCAGCTCCTAAGTGACGACATTCATGGTAGCTTACCATATTTGTGATGCCATATCACGAAGGTCATCAGCCTTAGGCAGAAACCAGCTCCTAAGTGATGACATTCGTGGTAGCTTACCATATTTTTGACACCATGTCACAAATGTCGTCATCCTTAGGCAGTATCTAGCTTCTGTGTGACGACATTTTTGATGGCTTACCATATTTTTGATGCCATGTCACAAATGTCGTCAGCCTTAGGTAGAATCCAGCTACTGTATGACGACATTTATGAAGGCTTACCACATTTTTGACGTCATGTCACAAATGTCATCAGCCTTAGGCAGAATCCAACTTCTGTGTGATGATATTTTTGATGGCTTACCATATTTCTGATTCCTTGTCAGAAATATCGTCAGCCATTATTTTCAGTAACTGGGAATTTATTTTATAAGGGTATTATGGTCTTTTCCCTTCACTTTCCATGATTTATAAACCTCAAGGAGCGTATTATCTTCCATTCTCTTTAGTTAAACATCTTAAAAAGCTCTCCCATACACTCTTAACCACAAGATTAGGGTTTTCTCTCAAGATCAAAACTCTCAAGAACAAGCCCTAGGGTTTTCATAGAAGAGTCTATTTCAAGGAAATTTCGCCGTCAATCTTCATGTATTCTTAATCTAAGGTATTTGTAGTGTTCATACATGGGTCCCTTTCATCCATGGATCTCAAGAATCATGTTTTAAATTATAAATTATGATTTCCTTGTTGTTTTATGACTATATTCATGTTAATGATTGTTGTTTGGATTCAAGGTTGTGTCTTGATGTGTTTTTCATGAATCATTTGAATAGGTTAGTTGGAAACCCATGAATTTGGGTGGTTTAAGATTTCTAAATTTGTTAAGTACACCTATGCTCAATATTATACATGCAAGGTGTTTGATAAAATGCTTAGGATGGTAGAAATTCATGCTTACATGGTTTCATGATATCTAAATTACAAGTCCATGTTAACTATATACTTCAATATAAATTCCATCCTATTTATGTGTTGTTATTGTTGTGGTATAAAGCATGTATGATAATGGAGATATACCATATATACATGAAATATATCTATGCTCTCCCTGCCATGGTTAAGATGTTGAAGAACTACATGAAGTATAATATCCCCTACTTATGACAATGTGAATTGTGGACTCCAATCTTATGATTAAGTCAGTCATGTTGTGTCAGTTTCCTTCCATTGAGTCCTAAGGGTACTTGTACCAAAAAATATAGTTGTGTGCCTAGAGCCATATCATGTTATCATGATACTTTCAGTCAAACCATGATCTATAGAAATTAGTCAGTCAGGTAACTTAGGAAAACTCGGTAATCTTAGTAGTTCAGTATTCTCAGTAATCTCAGTGCTTAGTAACCTCAGTTATCACAGTAAATTTAGTACTCTTAATCAGTTAGCAGAACCTATTATATTCCATACATCATCAAAATCTAGTAAACTCAGTTTTAGCTCTGCTAAACAATACCATTATTTTTAGTTTAGTTAATCAGTATCAGTTTAGCAAATCAGTTTAGTTAAGTTATTTAGTTCAGCCCAGTTATTCAATTCAGTCTCTTTTAGATGGGAGTAGGATTCAGTACGAAGCGAACCTAGGGATGGGGGCTCACCCGCTAGAATATGACTGATATCCCTAGAAGCAATCCCTAAGTTCCAGAACTACATTACCAGCGTAGGTATGAGATGTCACTCATTAGATAGGACTGACATACTCAGGGGTCATCCATTAGCACATTTATATGTATAGGACTGATCCGAGGAGTCACCTGCTAGATTAGGACTGACTCCACAGCAGATATCTTTACTGTTGGCGCGGTACTGACACCATTTCAGTCAGGGCAGAGATTGTACCCCAGTCATCTTAGCTTGGGGCATGTCGGTTAGATGAACACATCCCATAGTTTCAGTTATAGAATCAGGGGTTTTAGAAACAGTCAACTTAGCTTAGTAGTACAGATTCAGTACTATCAAATATAGTCAATACTTATCATTGTAAATAGACTTCAAGATCACCCATTAGCTAGGACTGATCTTAACTATGATTAATCAGTATCAGAATCATTAGATTTAAAGATCACCCGCTAGATAGGGCTAATCTCAGATTAAGTCAAATTATCCTTATTATCAGTATATTCATGATCACCCACTAGATAGGACTGATCCCAAATTTAATTACTCCAAGTAGAACAAAACTCAGATAGTTTCATCAAAACTTAGATTATTAGATATAGTCACTCAGTATCAGTTACATTGGTTAGGCTGAATATCACAGTTATATCAGTTATATCAGTTTTCTGAACTCATGTATCAATCATATCAGTTATCAGAATTCATGGTATTAGTATTCAACTTCAGGACTATCAAACATAGTCAACTAGACCAGTTCTTTATAATTTGAACTGTCAAAAATAGTCATTCATCTATTCAGTATCTTAGTATCAGTACACTCATGTTGTCAGTATTCAGACTCAGTATTCAGTATCTCCACGAGTTCAGTTAAAGTTATGTATGCATGTATGTACTCTCATGTTTATATTAGTCAGCATTGTTCATGTATATAACCCTTTGCATTTAGCCTACCTCACTTGTATACTCAGTACATTCAGATGTACTGCCATATTTGCACTATGGTGCTTTCTCTTATGTTACACCATAGGTTCAGAAGCACGAGCTCCAGATTAGCAGTAGCATTCCAGTGTTCAGAGTTTACAGTGAGTCCTTTTCATTCAAGGACGATATAATTATTGCTTCATTTGCTATTTTAGTTCAGTTGCTAGATGGAGTTAGTTGGGGATATGTCCCATCAACTCCTTATTCAGATAGTTTAGAGGCTTTCTAGACTATAGCATGTTAGACAGTTATTTTAGATTTGTTTTGGTATTGTTATACTATTTTCAAACATTGACTTATCAGATGTTAATTCAGATTTGAACGTTATGGCCATTCAGTACATGTTTCCACATTTTTATGTTATATTCTGCAGTGTACAGGTATAGATATCAGTCATGGGTTAGTTTGTAGTCCTTTAGGGTCATGAGCACCGTGTAGCATTTCGGTATAGAAAATCAGGGTGTTACAAGTAACATGACATCCAACAACTTCTTGGGTGTAGGACCTCCTATGTTTACTAGAGAAAATTAAAACATATAGGTGATAAAGATGAAGTCTTATCTCAAAGCTCTTAGTCTATCGGAAATTGTTGAAAGTGAAAATGATCCCCTTCAATTGGGACCAAATCCAACTATTGCACAAATAAGGAATTATGAAGATGCAAAGTTCAAGAAACCAAAGGCTCTGACTTGTCTTCATTCAGCACTTTCAGATGTGATTTTCACAAAAAAAATGTCTTGTGAAACACCTAAAGAAGTATGAGAGAAGCTAAAAGAGGAGTTTGATGGAAGTGACAGATTGAAATCTATCAAACTCTTAACTCTCAAAAGAGAATTTGAGATCTTAAAGATGAAAGAAGGAGATACCATGAAGGATTACTCTGCCAAACTTCTAGAAATTGTAAACAAGATAAGATTATTTGGTGAAACTTTTCCAGATTCAAAGATGGTGGAGAAGATGATGGTAAGATTACCAGCAAGGTTCGAGTCCAAGATTTCCACAATAGATGAATCTTGTGATTTGAAGACTTCATCCGTCACAAAGTTGATTAGCAAGTTGCAAGCACAAGAACAAAGAACAAGTATAAGAGATTAAGAAGTAGAAAAAGTTGTATTTTAAGCAAAGCACAAAAGCAAGCAACCTATGAAGGACAATAGGAGGATGGAAAGAGATAAAGGTGCAAAGAGAAAGCTTATTTATGGCTTCATATAAAGACAAAAAAACAACCAATCCAAATGGTTCTCAGACAGCAGGTACATGAATCACATGTCATATAATGAGCTCATTTTTCATACACTTGACAATTCAGCCAAACTAAAGTTAGGATGGGAAATGGTGTAAAACTAGAAGCACGTGGAAGGGGTTCAGTTTCTTTGAAACTAAACAAGGTACAAAGCTTATACCTGATATGTTGTCTATTCCTTCTTTAGCATGTAACCTATTGAGTGTTGGCCAAATGATGTCTAAAGGCTACTCCTTACTTTTTAACGAAAAGCATTGTTTGATTTTTAATATTGATGATACTTTGATTGATAAAGTAGAAATGGTGGATAGGATTTTTCCAATAGATGGAAAGTTTGATAGTGCCAAATTTATAAGATTGGACAATTCATGGTTATGGAATAAAAGATATGGGCATTTTAACTATGCTACTTTAAAATCTATGTATGAGAAGGGCTTGACTATGGATTTACCTGAGATCTCACTATCTAAAGAAGTGTATGGGTCATATCATATGGGTAAGGTTCACAGGAAAGAATTTCCTAAAAGTGCTACCTGAAAGGAAACTAAAAAACATGAACTTGTTCACACTAATGTATGTGGACCTATGAAGACATCATCTGTAATACCCCGTACTTTTTCTAGCTTAAAAAGTTTCCCAAGAATATTAGAAGCTTTCATTGAAAGATGAATCCACTTTTGTACACATGGTATTTTCAATATTTTCACTTTTTATCATGTGCGAAATCGAATAAGCTTTCTGTCGATACAAAATTTGCCCAAATATGACACCCGAGTGAAGAGTTAGAGCCTTTTTAGTAAGACAGTGTATCACCTGAGACTTTAGCGCATCGCGGAGATAGCTCAAATGGAAATTGTCAATTTTCAGTGTTGCTCTGTGATAGTTCTGCATCAAGTCAAACTTCCAGGTCGCAAATAAGGTGGCAACGTGAAAGCTCTGCATCGCGCCACCGTGTGATTTCCCATTTGTCACTTTCCAGTGACTGGCGTGATAGTGGCGCGTCGCACCAAGAATAAAAATTGAGAAAATTTCTCAAAAACTAAAGACGCGTCCAGGGTTAAAAGGGTAAATTTTCTATCCCTATATATACCCAATAACACGTGATTTAGTCATTCTTCACCCAAATTATACTAGTTTCTCTCAAGTTTCTCTCAGGAACAAGCTAGGGTTTCTATTGGGAATTCAAATTTAAGAAGGTTTCACCATCAATCCTTAAGAAATCACATCCCAGGTATGCGTAGTATTCATTCATGGAATCCTTTGGTCAATGAAGCCCGACAATCTCTTTTGTAAGTTTAAGTTTATGGAATTCTTTATGAATTTCATGTTGGGTTTGTTTTGTTTATACTGAGAATGATCAATTGAATTCAAATCCATGTTGGGTGATCAATTTTATATGGAATTGATTTGTATAGATGTATATTCATGTGAACCTATAAATAAACCCTAGGATGATGAAATTAGAGATAAATCATGATGATTAATTATTGTATAACATTGTCTACATGTGCTATGCCTACCATGTGTATGATTAAATGCCTAGATGAAGGAACAATGCCCAACTAGTATGATATCATGAATTCCCCATGTATGTACAAGCTTATACATATCACATATTTGATGAAGTTCTTTAATATATGAATTATAAATTATGTTGTTGGTCATGTGTTCAAGTAAGCCATGTTATGTCAGTTTTTTCTCATCGAGTCCTGGGGGTACTTGTACCCGAACATTTAGTTGTGTGCCTAGAGCCATGTCATGTTTTCACGATCTCCTCAGTCAAGCTATGATCCATAGAACTCAGTCAGTCATGTGACTCAGGAAATATCAGAAATCCCAGTAATTTCAATAGCTCAGTAATCTCAGTAACTTCAGTATTCTCAGTCAGTCCTCAGAACTCAGTACATTCCGTCAGTTAACGGAACTCAGTAAATTTAGTTTATCTTCACTAGATAATAATACTAGTATTAGTTCAGTTCAGTTAATCAGCTCAGTTCAGTTAATCAGTTCAGTGTCTTTTAGATGGGAGTAGGATTCAGTACCAAGCGAGCCTAGGGATGGGGACTCACCCATTAGATAGGACTAAGGTCCCTAGAAGCAATCCCTAAGTTCTCAAACTACATAGCTAGTATAGGTACAAGATTTCACCCATTAGATAGGACTGACATACTCAAGGATCACCTGTTAGCACATTTAAATGTATAGGACTGATCCCAGGGGTCACCCGCTAGATTAGGACTGACTCCACAACAGCTGTCTTTACTAGTGGCACGGTACTGACACTCTTCCATTTGGGATTATAGGTTGGACCCCAGTTATCTTAGTATGGGGTATGTCGGTTAGATAAATACATCCCACAGCTTCAATTACAGAATTAGGAATATCAGATACAGTCAATTTAGCTCAATAGTATAGATTTAGGACTGTCAGATATAGTCATTCCTTATTATTATAAATAGATTCCAGGATCAACCACTAGACAGGAATGATTTTAACTATTGTCAATCAGTAACGGTATCATCAAATTTAGAGATCACCCACTAGATAGGACTGATCTCAGATTTAATTACTCAGATTCAGTACTCAGATATAGTATGAAACTCAGCTAGTTCCATCAGGTTTAGGACTGCCAGATACAGTCACTCATGTTATCAGTTATATTAGTTATCAGAACTTATGTTATTAGCATTCAGCTTTAGGACTATCAGATACAGTCAGGCAGACTAGTTCTTCATAATCAAAATTGTCAAACACAGTTATCTATGTATCAGTAACATAGTATCAGTCCCTTAATATTTAGTAATACAGTATCAATTTCTCACTCATCAGTGATTTAGATGTCAATGTCAGTAGACTCACTAGTTAGAACTTAGTATTTATTCCTATCATGATCTCAGTTACAATTATGTATGGATGCATGTATTCTCATATTCATATTAGTCAATCAGTTAGTATTGTTTATTCATATGAACCTATTTTATTCATCCTACCTTACTTACATACCAGTACATTCAAAGTACTGATATATTTTTGCTATAGTGTCTTATACCATAGGTTTAGAAGCACGAGCTCCAAAGAACCAGTAGCATCCCAGTTCAGCAATCAGAGTTATCAGTAAGTCCTCATCTTTTGATGAAATGATGATCACATACTATTTTAGTTTTTAGTTTATTTCAATAGTTGGAGTTAGTTAGGGACATGTCCCATCAACTCCTTATTCAGACAGTTTAGAGGCTTTCAGACTACAGTATGTTTAGACAATTATCTCAGTTGTTTTGGTATTGTTATACCATATTTTCCAGTTATGTACTAGTATTAAACCTTATGGCCATTCAGTTCATGTTTTTGAATTTATGATATTATTACTATTATTCAATGCTCAATTTACAGATATCAGTCATGGGTTAACTTATGGTCCTTTAGGGTTATGGGCATAGTGTAGCATTTCGGGTACCAAATTCGGGGCGTTACATTATCTTGGGGTCAAAATAAGTATTTTGTGTTGTTTATTGATTACTTAACAAGGATGACTTGGGTGTATTTTTTGAGTAACAAGTCTCAAGTATTTTCAGTCTTCAAGAAGTTTAAAGCTTTCGCTAAAAGACAAAGTGCCTGTAAGCTGTAGGCTTTGAGGTCAGACAATAGAGGTGAATGCACTTTAAATGAGTTCAATAAGTATTGTGAAGATGCAGAAATTGATCACAAGATGACACTAAGTTATTAACCAGAAAAGAATAGTCTCAAAGAAGAAGAACTGGATAGTAGTTGAAATGGCTAGATGTTTGTTACTTGAAAAGAAACTACCACAAAGTTTTTGGGAAGAAGCTATTTCTACTTTAGTTTATTTGTTGAATAGGCTGCCAACCAAAGTTGTAGATGGTAAAATTCTTATTGAGGCATGCAGTGGAAATAGACCATTTGCCAAGCATTTAAAAATCTTTAGTTCGATATGTTATTCTCATGTTCCTTCAGTCAGAAGAAGCAAGCTTGAACCAAAAGGTGAATTGAGGATCTTTATTGGTTATTCATTGCAAGCCAAAAGTTATAGAGTTTTCAACTTAGAAACAAAAGGTATTTCCATAAGAAAAGATGTAGCAGTAGATGAGCATGCTTATTGGAATTGGGATAAGGAGCAAGTTGAGAAAAAAATATGGGTTATTTGAACATGTATCCACTTTAGCTCTGAAAATATAGAAGAAGTTGAAGAATCAGATAGTGAATCCTTACTTAATTCGCCAATTTTGAAGATATGGCCCCTTTTTGAGATATATAAAAGATGCAATGTTGCTATCTTGGAACCCAATATCTATCAAGAAGAATCAAAATATGAAGTTTGGATTGAAGCTATGAAGGAAGATATTGGTATGATAGAGAAGAATAACACTAAGAAGCTGGTTGATAAACCCAAATATAGAAATGTAATAGGAGTGAAATGGGTTTATAGAACCAAACTTAATCTAGATGGTTCAGTTAATAAATACAAAGTAAGGCTTATTGTAAAAATTTATGTGCAAGTTGCAGGTCTAGATTATGGAGACACATTTGCACCTGTTGCAAGACATGATATGATATGACTTCTATTTGCTTTGGTAGCTCAATCAAATTAAAAGTTATATCATCTGGATGTAAAGTCGGCATTCTTAAATGGGCTATTGTAGGAACAAATTTATGTCGACCAACCGGAAGGCTTTCAAGTTGAAGGAACAAAAGATAAAGTTTATAGATGACACAAGGCTTTGTATGGGTTAAAATAGGTTCCTCGGGCATGGTACATTAAGATTGATGATCATCTCATTCATTGTGGCTTCAATAGAAGTGAAAATAAAGAAACTTTATATATGAAGAAGGCTAAAAGTGGAGATGTTCTTGTGGTATCACTCTAAGTTGATGATCTTTTGGAAACAGAAAGCAATGAAGGTATGGTGAATCAATTCAAGAAAGAAATAGAGACCAAGTTTGAGATGTTAAACTTGGGTGAAATGGATTACTTTCTTGGAATGGAGATTCATCAAGCTACTGATGGAATCTTTATTTCCCAGAGAAAATATGCATGAGGTGTTCTTAAAAAAATTCAAGATAGAGAAGTATAAGCTTGTATCGACTCCACTAGTTCACAATGAAAAGATCTCAAAGTCTAAAGGAGGTAATAGGGTTGATCCAATAGTTTACAGAAGTCTAATTGGTAGTTTGCCATATTTGACAGCAACAAGACCTGATCTCATATTTGTGGAAAGTTTTTTTGTCAAGTTTTATGCATTCTCCAAGTCAAGTTCATCTTGGTGTCGCTAAATGAACATTGAGGTATATCAAGGGAACTGTTGATTATAGTATTTTGTTTAAAAGGAAAGAGCAAGAGCAATTGATGGGTTATGCAGACAGTAATTGGGCAGGAAGTATTGATGATATGAAGAGCACTTCTGGATATGCTTTTACACTTGGTTCAGGCATGTTCACATGGAATTCAAAGATGTAAGATGTAGTAGCTCAATCATCTGCAGAAGCAGAATATATTGCTGCTGCTGGTGCAAATAATCAGGCTTTATGGTTATGAAAATTTCTACGCGATCTAGAGCAAAATCAAACTGAAGCTACTATCATTAAGGTTGACAACAAGTCATCAATTTCTATGGCCAAAAATCCAGTGCAACATGGTTGTAGCAAGCATATAAATGTGAATTTTCATGTTATCAGGCAAGCTAAGAAGGATGGCAAAGTTAATCTTGTTCATTGCAGCTCTGATCAGCAGAATGCTGATATTTTTACCAAGGCTCTTCCTAAGGGGGAATTTGAAGTTCTAAGGGCTATGCTGGGAGTATCCAAGAAAATTCTCAAGGAGGAGTCTTACAATATGAGAATTTTTCTAGATATCTTTTGTTTAATAGTTTATTTTAATATAATGTTTAGTTTTATATAAAAAATATATGGTACTCTTTATTTTGAGAAGTGTTTCTTGTAAGATACTATATGTGGGTATGTCTTGTAAGACTTATGTAGCTATAAGTGTACTCTTTTGTAAGATGTTGGTATGTATGATGAATGATGAGTGTATGAATGATTAAATAGCTTCTGCTGAAACTTTATCTTTTTCCTTCTCTTAAGCTCCAAATTCTAACATTCAACCTTAATTTTTCATAGAATAAAAATAAGATCAGGCTTTAGCAATATGAATAGAAATTACACAACATTAGAGCAATCTTTCATACATGATGATTAGAGAATGAACACACAGTTACTTAGACATGAAAAATTACTAATAACTCCTTGGATATTGACAAGTGCATTCCAAGCCCTGTCTATCAGCTCAAACCAATTTCAATCATCAAGTAACAAGGTTAGTATAAACTATATAGACCCAAGGTTCTCAATGAGAAAATATAACTGAAGCGTGCGGAGAGGATCTTGTTAAACTTAGGAACTCCTGTGTCATTTAACATAGTCTAGAGAATCCTAATCCAAAGACACATCACGCTCTTCGAATGTAGTAACAATGACAAACTCTTCTAGCACAATTGCATGCTTGATTACATATTTTACTATTGGAAGCACAGACCCATAAAAGTTGAGGAACTTGATGGTCTTCACATATGGAAATGAACCATTAAAATTGTTTCAAACCTCCTGGTCTGTTCATCTTCATTTGTGTACCTTGGTAGCAGTTACTGAAGGAAAGATCCATAATATTAACCAGTTATTATCCCTAGATAGAAGCAGAAAGTCATGGAGCTGATTTTGGATAAAATAAAAAGGTGATGAATTTTAATTATGGAACATCTCAATGCTTAGCAAATGTTACAATGTGGTACATGGAAATAGTAAAAACATGTTTCAAAAGTATCTGAGCATTTATCCCCTCGCAAGAAGGTGAGTGCCATCCCTTGTTAAACATTTTTTCCAACTACTACAAAAAGTTAATTCATTGAGTCTATTTTGATAGTGACAACATAAAACAAAGCAACATAAGTTGAACTATTTTATGAAGAAAAATAAATTGATGGAACAAAAGAGTTCTTCTGAATGTCTGACAAAAAAAAGGAATAATAAGCATGCAGTTGCAACAAATTTAATAAAGAGAAATCATAAACTTTTGAGACTAGAAAAGCAGAATTTGAACAAAAAATATGACCGAAGCATTTTCCTATGGTGCTTAAATGGTGTATTGAATATTGACTAGAAGCATTTGGGAGTAAGAAAACTCATTATTTATCATTATTTATAGTGAATGTTGTCAAGAGAGTTGCAAAACCTTCTTGGCTAGATGAACCTATTATTGAAAAGACTCAAGAGTTGATTCATAAGTCGAAATGACACATTGTTACAGAGAAGCCAATTGTGTGGTTGATTCTTTAGTTGGATATAGTCATCTAGTAGATGTAGAGAACAACATTTTCATCTTTAACTCACTATGAAAGAGAACCTAGAGGGAACTTAAAGGTTGAAATATGGAAGCTTCCTTCCTTCATAATTTGAATGAAAGCCCAAAGCTTATCTCCAATCATACAACTAGATGAACTTCCCAATTTGATTCTTATGGAAAAAACAAACACTTGACGGGTTTTATCCTTCTGTCAGCTCACATGTTACTTGTCTCACATTTCTCTTTCTTAGGACTTATGGAAAAAACTAACACAGGACGTGTTTGGTTTTATAATCCGAAGATGGACCTTTGAACACTTGGGGGAGGCCATCAACATGAGTTAAATGTATGCTTTGCGTAAGTAAATCAAATTTTACATTTCTTATAAATTGCAAACTCTTTATTATCACAGTTAATCATTCAAAATTTTGTTCAACTTGGATTATTCTAAGTAGTGGCACTGTTAATGTTAATAAGGTCATGATTCAATAGCTAATAAAAAGTCCGTAAAAAAAGATTTTGAATTTTGGATAGTGAAGAGTATAAATAAACCTCGATGCACTAGTTGCCCAATTTAAAGATTCTCGGCATAGACAACACTCTGAAGAAGCTGCTTCAAACAGCTAGATTCCTTCTCGAAGGTGTGTTGCTCTTCCCCAAAATCAAATTCTATAAGAAGCATCACAGTAACAAGTGATGCCACGTTTGTCTGTGTGGTTCGTATCTCACTACACAACCTCAAAATATTCA
This sequence comes from Capsicum annuum, assembly GCF_002878395.1. NCBI lineage: Eukaryota > Viridiplantae > Streptophyta > Magnoliopsida > Solanales > Solanaceae > Capsicum > Capsicum annuum. Next base: position 239,063,465 of record NC_061111.1, on the reverse strand, counting down.
AATGTTGAATATAAGGGGCTGATATTTCCAGCCAACTGCCATGATAATCATAACAGTAGTCTTCTAGGACAATCTTAAGTTAATTCTTTATATTGTTATTGAACTATTGATAATATCCCACAAAAGTTACTTTATTTTTTATGATAAAAATGTCACTGAACTATTACTCTATCTCTCATATTGTCATCCTAACATTTTAAGCTACTAAATTCACTTAATTAAGTTTAAATTTAATGACAATTCATTAGATTATACCACCCCAAGTACATAAAAAAATGTGTCTAATATAAAAAGTAATAAAAATCCACCAAAATGAAATATACATTTTTAAATAAACAAAAATTAGACATATTGAGATGTTTTAAAAAAAAAAAAATTAAAAAATACTTGAAATTGTATAGGACCATTTAAAAGAAAAGTATACTCTCTCCATTTCATATTATTCATAGATTTTTCTCTTTACATGTTTCACTTATGGAGTCGGAATTTAAAGTTTATGAATTCTGAAATTTTTTTTTTAATATGTATGCATTCAATAAATTTTTAAAATAAATATTAAAATTTTAAAAAATATACATTAAATTATCTTAATTTATATTTTGCTTTTGTTCACTTATTTAAGAACAAGGAGAGTATTAACTAATCTTTTTGTCTCATATATTTTAAGTTACTTGGGGGTTTAAGTTGTAGGTGACAAAAGAGTTTTAAAATGAGGTATAGGTGACACAAGTCTTAATAATTGAGTGGAAATGAAAATTACTTTATTATAGATTAATAAAGTTGGGTAAGTTTGAGAATAACCCAGAAGTTTTTAAATTTACACTTTGATCCAAATGTTTAACTAATATAACGGGAAACAGAGAAAAAAAAAAGGCGCCTTTTTTAAAGGCTCCATAAAATTCTAAGTTTAACTCAATCCATTAAAGCTTGAAAAGAGGTCCCAGACTTAGAAAATTTCAGCTAAGTGTTTATACTTGGAAGCATTTTAGCCTTCGTAAGTTGACGATCCTATTTTTCGACTCTTATGACCTTAAAGTATTGATTTTAAGGTTGATTCGTGATCAGGAATGTCAGTAGGTCAGTTCGGGTGAGTTTCAAATTTTTTAGGCCTCGTTGGAACTATGTTCAGGTGATCAAAACAGTGGGTCGACGTGATCTTGATGCGTCACGTCGCCCATCGCGTCGAAGGATAATTTACCCCATCTATCTGTGCAACTCTAGTGAACCAATGCAAACTCAACGCGGCGCGTTGGTCATCGCATTGATTCCATCGACGCGGCGCATCGGTCTGCGTGTCACTGGGCATGGTTTTTTCTCTTTTAATTTCGCATCCAGAAGGATAAATGGGTTTTTATCCCGCTTCTATTCAACCCCAAAAACACGAAATTAGGTTATTATTAGGGCTAAAACACTCATTCTCTCTAAAATCCTCTCAAGATCAAGCGCTAACCTATCAAAGTCAAGATCCAGATTTTAAAAATTCACCATCAATCTTCAGGAATTCAAGCACCAAGGTATGTGAAGTGTTTATCCAAGGGTTTCCTTCTACCCTTGGAGCTCAAGAAACTCTTTTAAATTACAAGTTAAACGAATTCATAGATTTTGTGTTGGATTTGAATGTAATCTTAACTATGATGATACATGGATTTTTAATTCCATGATTTATCACAAGTTCCATGAAAACTAGTTAATTCTGGATTGAATTATATGAACTTCATGTTGAACTCTTGAATTGCAAGTTGAATGTAGTATCCATGATAGTATTACATGTTTATTGATATGTGGAATGCCCATTCTCCCTAAGTGTTTGTCAAAATGATTACGTGAATTGACTAATGCAAGCATTATGTGATTTCATTCATGCACAAGCCCCTGTATATCAAGTGTTTGACAAAAATATCTAAAAGAATGCATTATTAGTAAGCAAGTACTATTATGCTATTAAAGTCATGTAGTGTTTTACTTTTCATGCTATAGAGTCCTAAGGGTATTCTATACTCGACAAATCTAGCTATTTACCTAGAGTTACAGTAGTTACAAAATAGTCTCAGTAGCATCACGAACAGTAGTACTTAGTAATTAGTCAAATTCTCAGTTCAATTTATAGTTCAGAACTCAGTAGTATTCCGTCAGTCAGCGGGACTCAGTAAACTCAGTTTAGTTCAGTTAGACTACACGATCAGTAACAGTTCAGTCTAGCCTAGTATAGTATAGAAATCAGTTCAGTATCTATTCAGTTGGGAGTAGGATTTAGCACCGACCAAGTACAGGGATGACAAATTCCCTGTCGGAGAGGCAGAGTCATTAATAACAATCCCTGTACTCCAGAACTACGTAGCCAGTATAGGATTAGAAGTCACCCATCAGACTAGGCTTTACTACCTCCCAGGGGTCACCCATTAGATTGGGCTTGACTCTGCCCAGGTGTCACCTGTCAGTTAAGCTTGGCATCCTAGTTTTCTAGTGTTATTACCTGTGGCACGATATTAGCACCCTTCCAACTCGGGTCACAAGTTGGATCCCTATCAGCTCAGATTTGGGGCATGTCGGATAGATGATTATCTCTCATAGTTTTAGTTTTAGTCTAAGTATAGAACTCAATTCAGTTCTACTAAATCAGGACTGTCAGACACAGTCAACCAGCTCAGTATAGAACTCAGTTCAGCTCTACAGAATCAAGAGTACCAGACACAGTCACCCAGCTCAGTATAGAACTCAGTTCAGTTCTACAGAATCAGGACTGTCAGAAACAGTCACCCAGCTATCAATAATACATCAGTCAACTCAGATATTAGTCATTCAATTATTAGAACTCAGTATCCAGTGTTACTATAATCTCAGACACAGTATATGTAGATATGTGCAGTTTTACATAATCAGTGTTTCATCAGTATTCAGTTATTTATGTACTCTCATTCAGTTGTAGTCATGTTATTCACTCAGTTACTGTTCATGCATATGAACCCTTGAATATCAGCCTACCTCACTTAGCATACCAATATATTCAAAGTACTGATGCATGCCATTTCTTTTGCACTATGATGTTTTATATCATAGGTTCAGACGCATAGGATCCTGACTATAATTAGTAGCCTGGACTATCAGTAGCAGTTTTCGTAGGGAGTCCTTATCTATCGAGGGCATGCTTTTATTTCATTTATCAATTTATCAGTAGTTCAGTAGTTGGAGTTAGTTGAGGGCTTGTCCCATCAACTCCATATTCAGATGGTTCAGTTAGAGGTTTTTCAGACTAAACTTTCAGACACTATTCCGTTGAACAAATTATTATTACAGTTGGGATATTATTCAGTATTTTAGATTTTGAACCTTATGGCATTTCAGCTTATTTTTCTACATTTATTTCAGTGATGTTATTAATTGCTTATAACAGATATCAGGCATGGGTTAGCTCGTGGTCCTTTGGGATCATAAGCACCGTGTAGTGTCCGGGGTACAGACTCGGGGCATTATAAACTTGGTATCAAAGACTAAGGTTCAAAGAGACCTAGGGAGTCTAAAAGCCGCATCAAGTAGAGTCTTATGCATGGGTGTATTGCGCACCACACTTATAGACATGAGGCTATAAGATGTTTTAGAAAAAGTTTCCCTTCATTCAGTATTCATGTCGTGCGAGTAAGTATGAGATCAAATTAAACACTTAGTCTAATATGTTTCTTCCTTTCATTTACAGAACATTCCTCCCAAAAAGGATAATAAAAGGAGAACAAAAAATCAGTCAGCACCTCATCCCCTTCAAGTAGATCCCTTGGACGAGCATGTCCCTCTTGTAGAATTCAGAGCTGATTTCACTACTCTAGCCAATTCCATAGCAGTTCAGAATAAACGAATAGCTATTTTTCAGGCTAACCTAGTGGCCAATACTATTGCAACCATGATTTGGAACTTTACCCGAATGAATGCTCCCTAATTCTCAGGATCTATGCCAGAAGAGGATCCACAGGAGTTCCTTGATTAGGTTTAGAAAGTCACAAATATTATGGGAGTGACTTCTAGTGAGAGTTCTAAGTTAGCTTCCTATCAGCTACAAGATATATCTTATATGTGGTTTAAGAAGTGGAAGGTAGATAGGGGCACAGATTCAGAGCCTATAGAATGGAAAGAGTTTGTCACTACTTTTCTAGATATATTATTTCTCTTAGAGATGAGAGAAGCCAAGGTGTTAAAGTTCATCAATCGTAGGCAAGGCAGTATGAGTATGAAAGAGTATTACCTTAAGCTTACTCAGTTAGCTAGGTATGCTCCCCATATAGTAGCAGACAATAGGTCCAAAATGAGCAAGTTTGTGTCTGGGGTATCTAATAGTATGGTCAAGGAGTGTAGGACTGCGATGTTAATTAAGGAGATGGACATATCTAGGATTATAGTCCATGCTCAACATATTGAGGAGCAGAAGTTTAAGAAGAAGGAGAGAAAGAATAAGAAGGCTAGAATGGGTAACACTAGTTTTGCTCAGCCAGGTTCAAAGGATGGTAACTTTCCTCACTTCAATCAAAAGTTTTTAGTTCCATCTCCATCCTCAGATAGTGTGCTAGTACCAAAGTTTAGAAATGATAGTCGAGATTGGGCACCAGGCTCCAAAACCTAGGGTAGTGTGAGCAGTAGTCATACCTATCAATTTTGTGAAGAATATGGTAAAAATCACCTAGGTGCATATAGATCTCACAGTGATGTATGTTTTTTATATGGTATTCTAGGCCATAGGATGTGGTATTGTAGAGTAATGGCTCAGAAGGGAAGGGATTTGCGCCAACAGGGTCAGTCCAACGGTCCTTTAGCTCAGTCCGGTCATCCGAACCAGCAGGGTGCCACTTCTAGTGCTACTAGTGGGCAATGCCCAAATAGAATCTATGCAATTTGGTCCTAATAGGATCAAGAAAGTTCTCCTAATATGGTCACTGGTACGTTATAGATTGTAATACCCTGTATGTTTCAAAGCTAGGAGACGAACCATTTTTCATACATATGAAACCTCCTATCCTATGAGTAGCATTTTAGTGCACAACTTTCAATGAGTATCCTAGAAATAATATAACTTATGATACGTTAATAAAGTTTATATGAGTCACTTAAGGTAATACAATCTAAGAGTTTTTGAATCCATCAAATTTTAGTGTTTAATTTAGTTAGGGTCATATTTCAATGAGTATAACTCGATGTTAATGTGGTATTTATGCATATTTAGAGCCACCAAATTTTAGAGAATCAAATTAGCTTTCCAAAAATTCCAATTTTGCCTTAATCCAATATCCGAGCGAAAAGTTATGCCCATTTTCGTGAGAGACAGTAAGGATAGGCGATTGGTTAGGCGCCGCCTAATTCAGTTCCAAGTGTAAAAAACACTCCGTTTTGAGTTATTTTGAGGGGAATTAATTCTTTTAACACTCCTTACAGGTCCCTAAACTTAACCCTACGAAATATATAGCTTCTAAACACATTACAACCCTATTAACATCTCAAAGCTCATCATCCAAGAGCACTAAAAGAGAAAAACAACTAGGGTTTCATAATTAAGCTTGAAGATCCAATTTCAAGAAAATTCCTCCGTCAATCATCAAGAACCTCCCAAGGTATGCATAGTGTTCATCCACGGATTCCTTTCATCCATGGAGTTCAAAAATCAATCTTTAAAATACAAAAGCTTGGTTTGTTGTGGTGATATGATCATACCCATGTTAATTCTTGTTTGTTTTGCTATATAATAGTATCATGACTGTATATCTCATGAAAGTTATGTTTTTAGTTGAAAAATATGATCTTTGGATGGATTGATAGAATGCAAGTATGAAATCCACCTATGCCTTAAAGAATGCATGCAAGGTATTTGATAAAATGCCTAGTATGTTAGAACTTCATATTTACATGATTTCATGATATCTAAATAACAAGTTCATGTTAGTCATACACTCCAATATGAATTTCCATGCAAATTATGTATTGTTATTGTTGTGGTATAAAGCATGTATAATAATGGAGATATAAATTATGTACAAAAAATATATCCATGCTTTCCCTACCATGTTTGAGATGTTGAATAAATACATTAAGTATAATATCCCCAAATCATTACAATATGAACTAAATGTTACATGTTGCCGTTCCCTTATGCTTGAATGGTTTCCATGCCATTGTTATGAATAGTATATGTTATCGTAATGCCCATGATATTAGAATATGAGATTTATGACTTGATTATAATCATTCCTATTCATGATAGATATTATGATGACCATGTACTTTATGAAATCCCCTACTCATGTATTATAGATTTTTTATTAATGGTCGTGTACTCAAGAATTCAAGTTGTGTCAGTTTCCTTCCATCGAGTACTAGGGGTACTTGTACCCAAAAAATATAGCTGTGTGCCTAGATCCATGTCATGTCTTCAAGATACTTTCAGTCAAGCCATGATCTATAGAATTCAATCAGTCATGTGACTCAGGAAAACTCAAAAATCTCAGTAATCTCAGTAGTCCTGTAATCTCAGTAATCTCAGTGCTCAGTAACCTCATCAACCTCAACATTCACAATCAATCTCGGTAACTTCAGTACTCTCAACCAGTCCTCAGAACTCAGTATTTTTCGTCAGTCATCGAAATCCAGTAAAGTTAGTTTAGCTACGCTAAACAATACCACTAGTATCAGTTCAGCTAATCAGTTCAGTTTAGTTATTTAGTTTAGCTTAGTTGTTCAGTTTAGTGTCCTTTAGATGGGAGTATAAGTTAGCACTTAGTGAACCCAAGGATGGGAAATCGCCCGCCAGTTCAGGGTGTGATTCTTAGCAGTCATCCTTGTGTTCCAGAACTTCGTAGCCAGCGTAGGTTGAGACATCCCAACCTACCAAATTAGGCTTGATGAGGTGGATTAACCCATCAGTTTAGGGTTCCCACCATTATCATTTGAGTACTTGGCAGTATAGGGTTCTCACAGTTGTTCTTACCAGTGACGCGGTATTGACACCCCTTTAGTAGGGGCAGAGATTGGACCCCAGCTTAGATATTATAGAGTATTTGGGGTATGTCGGTTAGATAACTACTTTCCACAGTTTCAGTATCATTCTTAGTAAAAGAACTTAGATAGTTCTTTAGGATATCACGACTATCAAATGGAGTATGGAACTCAGATACTTCTTTTAGATTTAGGACTGTCAGATATAGTCATTCATGCTATCAGTTATCAGAACTCATGTTATAAGATATATTATTTATCAGAATTCATTTATCATTCATGATATGTTATCAGTAAATACATGTCATCAGTATTCAGACTCAGTAGTCAATATCACCACGAGTATAGTTGCAGTTACCTATGTATGTGTGTATTCTCACGTTTATATCAGTCAGCATTGTTCATGCATATAAAATCCTTTGTATTTTGCCTACCTCACTCATATACTCAGTATATTCAGATGTACTGATGCATTTGTTCTATGGTGTTTTCTCTTATGTTACACCATAGGTTCAGAGGCATGAGCTCCAAATCAGCAGTAGATTCCAGGATCAGTTGTCAAAGTTAGACGTGAGTCCTCATCCTTCGAAGACATAATGATTTTAGATATATTAGTTATCAGAACTCATGTTATCAGATATATTAGTTATCAAAATTCATTTATCATTCATGCTATGTTATCAGTAAATATATGTCATCAGTATTCAGACTCAGTAGTCAATATCACTACGAGTTTAGTTGCAATTACGTATGTATGTATGTATTCTCACGTTCATATCAGTCAGCATTGTTCATGCATATAAAAACCTTTGAATTTTTTCTACCTCACTCGTATACTCAGTTCATTCAAATGTACTGATGCATTTGTGCTATGGTGTTTTCTCTTATGTTACACGATAGGTTCAGAGACATGAGCTCTAAATCAGCAGTAGATTCCAGGATCAGCAGTCAGAGTTAGACACGAGTCCTCATCCTTTGAGGATATTATGATTTCATTTCTATTTTAGTTTTCAGTTTATTTCAATAATTGGAGTTAGTTGAGGATATGTCCCATCAACTCCTTATTTAGTTCAGTTAGAGGTTTCCGGACTAGATGTCAGATTAGATGCTTAGACTTCAATATTCTTATTCCTTTTTGGTATTGTTAAACCATGTTTTTCAAATATGTATTAGTATTGAACCTTATGGGCTTACAGTTCATGTTTCCGCATATTTTATGAGATATTATGTAGTTTATAGGTACAAGTATCAATCATGGGTTAGCTTGTGGTCCTTCGGGACCATGAGCACCGTGTAGTTTTTTGGTTCTGAAAATTAGGGCATTACAAACTTGGTATCAGAGCCTAAGGTTCAACAGTGTCCTAGGAAGTCTGAAAGCTGCATCAAGTAGAGTCTTGTACATGGGCGTATTGTGCACCACACTTACGTGCAGGAGGCTATGAGATGTTTTAGGAACAATTTCCCTTCTTTCATGTCTCAAGATCGTGCTATAGCAAGTTTCTCTAAGGAACCCATGTCAATTCATATCATGCATCCCTCATGTTCACTTTACCTTACTTTTAAGGTAACAGAAATAGTGAAGTTCAAAGTCCTAAAGATAGGGCTTTCTCAGACAGTCCCTACAGTCAGTTATGGGATTAGCGACAGACTTAAATAGTATCCCATCAGTTCATTATTGTTCCAAGGTCATATAGATTTTATTCATGATTATGAGAACTCATTCTTGAACCCAGAAGTTTAGCAGTAGTAGATTTGGGATAGTATTATTCTATTTTATCAGATTATGTATTCATGGGGATTAGACCAGTAGGCTTGAACAGTACAAGCTAAAAACTTAAGTTTATTGACTCAAAATTAATCATGAAGGTGTGAATGTGATATTAGCAGTATATGAGGAAACAGAATCAGATGATATGTTTAGTAAGACAGATAGGTGTTGAACATAATATAGGTATGTGATGGTAGATTAGGCCCTTAGATTTCAGTAGTAGAGCCAGTATGTATAGAAACCAGTAAGGGAAGACAATTCCAGACCCATTCTCATCTCAGTGCAAAGTTTTTCACTTCATCTATCACGAAACTAACTCAGGCATTGCATACCAACTCTATAGTCATGAACCATGCTTATGTATCTCTTTTTCCATAAGCATGTATGAATTTAATTTCCAGCATAAGGAGTCCCTTTTACTATATAGTAGAACAATCTATTTTCACACACTTTCCATGGGATAATGTACGCCTTCAGTTCCCAGTATAAGGGGTTCAATTCCAGCTCCCTCAGTATCATGAATCATGTCCCACGATTACAAAAAGCTCTAGACTCAGCTCATGCAGCTCATGTCTTATGTACACAGATCATGCTTTATAGTATACTCAGTTTTCATGACACATGCTATGTCCCTACAGATCAGATAAATTCATACCACATCATGTATATCATTAGTTCAGACCTTATTGGTAAATCCAAACTATTGATATTTTATTCCTCAAGTTTCAGTCATGTGTCAAGTTTAGTTTGTATCTATTCATGTTTCAGGTCCTTCTGATTTACTCCTCCAGTTAGCTGTCCTTATGGAATAGTGTAGTGATGAGCAGTTGTTTAGATAAGAGAAGATTGTTGCATGCTTACTTTGCATGAGGGTTTAGTTTTGAAAATAGGCTTGAATTTCATGATAAATGTGCAAGTAAACGTCTAGCAAGGGATTGTATTTAGAAGTTGGGAAAGTACAAAGTGTAAGTGTACATTTAGATTCTTGACTTATGTCAGTCCCCAGCATGTAGCCATCAAAAACTCAGTTGCCAACTCAATTATAGTTTCAGTATTCAGCACTCAGTGATCAGTGTTCAGTCCTTGAACTTAGTACTTTAGTATCTGTCTAAAACAGTTACAGCGATAGTTCAGAAATCACTATTCAGTAAAGAACTTAGATAGTCCTACAGAACCATGGCTTCAGTTACCAGTTACTTAGCCTCAGAATTCAGTACTTCTGTACTAGCTATAGGCTTAGTTATAATGTCATCTTCAGTTTAATAACAAAATTTAAAACTTAGTTCAGTTCTAGACATGCTTGACCCTAGCATTTAGGTTGTCAGTACTCAGTTATCAGTGTTTCAGTACCCCAGTTTATAGAATACCTCAGAGCCATGTCGTACACTTGGTCTTGTATTCATAAATAATACAAACTTTATGAATACATGCTCAGATACCTCATTCTACTCAGTTAGTCCTTATCTCCTATGCATAAAACTCAAAAGTCTTAGCCCAACTATTCAGACTAAGTATAGTTTAGTATTGCAGATCCAGTATTTAGCTATCAGTTATTCAGTTAATTATATAAGTTAGTATATTTATGCACTCGTGTTTAGATCAGTTCATATATCATGTCTCAATTTCAGATCCTAGCTATTCAGTTATGACTCAGTTCCTAAGTGTCTTGTACATCACCTCAATTCCACTCAGTAGCTCATCCAAGTCAGTATTCTTTGAGGGACATAGTGTCCCAAAGGGGAGATACATCATACCCCTAAAATTTCATGACATAAATATGCTGCTCTATTTTCTTTTGATAAATCCAGTTTGGAGAAGGGGTACTCATAAGTTAACCCTCAAGCTCCAACTTCAGTCGTATGCCATGTTTTCAAGATTCAGTTTAGACCATGATATTTAATATATCTACCACATCCCATACTCAGTTATGTTCTCATGTTTCCGATCATGCATATGGAGTAATTAATCGCAAACTTATTGGTATTTTCATTTGAAGGTAACAGTTTTCCTTAAAATTGCTTGTTCTCATGTTCATATTTTAGTGCCAAACTTGGTATTCAGTTCCATGCTCAATTTTCAATTCAAACTTGATACCTTTACCATTGCATGTTCATGAGTAAGTTTAGTCATGAATTCACGCATCAGATTTGTGTGAACAGCTCATCAGTACTTTCAGTCATGCATTCACGTATTATGTTTGTCATATAATCATGCATCAGATATGCATGGATTCAGCCTTTTAGTTGTGCATCAGATATGCATTCTCATTTTGAGAAAATGAACTTTATTTGAATCCTCAGTCTTATATTCATGAATTAGCTTCCCATGCATCAGATATGCATGTTTAGTATGTTGTGCTCAGCTTTCAGTCATGTCATTCACGAACCCATGTTTCAGTAGTGTATGTATTGTACGTACTTCATCATATCATCTCTCCCGCCTCAGTTAATTTCCATTCAAGGATGAATGTTTCCAAGGGGGAGATATTGTAATACCCCGTATATTTCTAAGCTAGGAGACGAACCATTTTTCCTACGTATGAAACCTCCTATCCTATGAGTACCATTTTAGTGCATGACATTCAATGAGTATCCTAGTAATAATATAGCTTATGATGCATTAATCAAGTTCATATGAGTCACTTAAGATAATACAAGCTAAGAATTTTTGAATCCATCAAGTTTTAGTGTTCAATTTCATAAGGGTCATATTTGAACGAGTATAACTCGATGCTAATATGGTATTTCTACACATTTAGACCCACCAAATTGTACAGAATTGAATTAGCTTTCCAATGATACCAATTTTTCTTTAATCCAATACCCAAGTGAAAAGTTATGCCCATTTTTGTCAGAAACAGTAAGGATAGGCGATTGGTTAGGCGCCACCCAACCAAACTTAGGCGATTGGTTAGGCGCCACCTAAGTCAGTTCCAAGTGCAAAAAACACTCCTTTTTGAGTTATTTTGAGGGTAATTAAGTCTTTTAACACTCATTACACATCCCTAAACTTAACCCTACAAAATATATAGCTTCTAAAGACATTACAACCCTATTAACATCTCAAAGCTCATCATCCAAGAGCACTAAAAGAGAAAAACAACTAGGGTTTCATAATTGAGCTTGAAGATCCGATTTCAAGAAAATTCCTCCGTCAATCATTAAGAACCTCCCTTCCAAGGTATGCGAAATGTTCATCCATGGATTCCTTTCGTCCGTGGAGTTCAAGAACCAATATTTAAAATACAAAAGCTTGGTTTGTTGTGGTGATATGATCATACCCATGTTGATTCTTGTTTGATTTGCTATATAATAGTATCATGACTGTATATCTCATGAAAGTTATGTTGTTAGTTGAAAAACATGATCTTTAGATGGATTGATAGAATGCAAGTATGAAATCCACCTATGCCTTAAAGAATGCATGCAAGGTATTTGATAAAATGCCTAGTATGTTAGAACTTCATATTTACATGATTTCATGATATCTAAATACTAAATTCATGTTAGTCATACACTCCAATATGAATTTCCATGCAAATTATGTGTTGTTTTTGTTGTAGTATAAAGCATGTATGATAATGGAGATATAAATTATGTACATAAAATATATCCATACTTTCCCTACCATGTTTGAGATGTTGAATAAATAGATGAAGTATAACATCCCCAAATCATTACAATATGAACTAAATGTTACATTTTGTCGTACCCTTATGCTTGAATGGTTTCCATGCCATTGCTATGAATAGTATATGTTGTCGAAATGCCCATGATATTAGAATATGAGATTTATGACTTGATTATAAGCATTCCTATTCATGATAGATATTATGATGACCATGTACTTCATGAAATCCCCCACTCATGTATTATGGAGTTTTTATTGATGGTCGTGTACTCAAGAAATTCAAGTTGTGTCAGTTTCCATCCATCGAGTCCTGGGGGTACTTGTACCCAAAAAATATAGTTGTGTGCCTAGAGCCATGTTATGTTTTCATGATACTCTCAGTCAGGCCATGATCTATTGAATTCAGTCAGTCATGTGACTCAGGACAACTCAAAAATCTCAGTAATCTCAGTAGTCTAGTAATATCAGTAATCTATGTGCTCAGTAACCTCAGCAACCTCAGTATTCATAGTCAATCTCTGTAACTTCAGTACTCTCCACCAGTCCTCAGAACTCAGTACATTTCGTCAGTCATCAGAATCCAGTAAACTTAGTTTAGCTCCGCTAAACAATACCACTAGTATCAGTCCAGTTAATCAATATCAGATCAGCTAATCAATTTAGTTTAGTTATTCAGTTCATCTTAGTTATTCAATTTAGTGTCCTTCAGATAGGAATAGAAGTTAGCACCGAGTGAACCCAAGGATGGGAACTCACCCTCCAATTTAGGGTGTGATTCTTAGCAGTCATTCTTGTGTTCCAGAACTCGTTGCCAGCGTAGGTTCAGACATCTTAACCTGCTAGATTAGGGTTAATGAGGTGGCTTAACCCGTCAGTTTAGGGTTCCCACTATTCTCATTTGAGTACCTGCTAGTATAGGGTTCTCATAGCTGTCCTTACTAGTGGCGTGATATTGACACCCCTCCAGTCGGGGCAAAGATTGGACCCCAGCTTAGCTATTATAGTGTATTTGGGGTATGTCGGTTAGATAACTACTTTCCATAGTTTTAGTATCAGTTTTAGTAAAAGAACTCAGATAGTTCTTCAGGATATTAGGATTGTCAAATATAGTACGGAACTCAGCTAGTTCTTTCAGATTTAGGACTGTCATATACAGTCATTTATGCTATCAGTTATCAGAACTCATGTTATCAGATATATCAGTTATCAAAATTCAATTATCATTCATGATATGTTATCAGTAAATACATGTATCAGTATTCAGACTCAGTAGTTAGTATCACCACGAGTTTTGTTACAGTTACGTATGTATATATGTATGCTCATGTTCATATCAGTTAGCATTGTTCATGTATATAAAACCCTTTGTATTTAGCCTACCTCACTCATATACTTAGTATATTCAGACGTACTGACACATTTTCTCTATGGTTCTTTCTCTTATGTTACACCATAGGTTCAGAGGCATGAGCTCCAAATCAGTAGTAGATTCTAGGATCCACAGTCAAAGTTAGACGTGAGTCCTCATCCTTTGAGGACATGATTTTATTTTTATTTCAGTTTTTAATTTATTTTAATAGTTGGAGTTAGTTGGGGGCATGTCCCATAAACTCCTTATTCAGTTCAGTTAGAGGCTTTCGGACTAGATGTCAATTAGATGTTCAGACTTCAGTATTCATATTACATTTTGGTATTGTTATACCATGTTTTTCAAATAGGTATCAGTATTGAAACTTATGGCCTTACAATTTATGATTTCGCATATTTTATGAGATATTATGCAGTTTACAGGCACAGGTATTAGTCATGGGTTAGCTCGTGGTCCTTCGGGATCATGAGCACCATGTAGCATTTTTGTTTAGAAAATTGGGGCATTACATAGATCTTCTAGTTACATGTTTTTCTTTATTAGATCCAGGAGCTTCTGTCTTTTGTAACTCCTTACATAGCAGTCAATTTTAAAGTCAAACAGAAACCTTAACAGAACTTTTCTCAGTCTCCACCCCAGTGGGTCAGTCTATCATAGCCCATCGGGTATGCAGAAACTATCTGGTTATTATATCTCAGAAATTTAGGCCTTCAGATTTTTAGCAGCAAGGTCAGTATGTGTAGAAAAAGTAGTGGGAAGGGATGATGCCTAACCCGTCCTTACCTCAGTACAAAGTTTTTGTACTTCAGCTATCATGATAACTACTCATGTCTTACTTGTCAACTTTATGATGGTAGCTCATATTCGTGCACATTAATGAAAATCATATATGTTTATATTTCCTAGTATAAGCAGCTCCAGTTCACTCAGCGTTATGAATCATGTTCCATGAATACAAAAACTTTAAACACAAGTTATGCAGCTTATGACTCATGTACCCATGCTTTACAGTATGCTCAGTTCCCCTAAATTATGCTATACTCCTAATGATCAGCTAATTTAGATTATGTCATGTATATCCTCAATTTAGATCTCTTGATAAATCCATGGTATTGATATTCTATTCCTCATGCCTTAGTTGAGACTCGAGTTCGACATAGTATTAATTCACGCTTCAAGTCCTGATGTTTCAACCCTCCTTATGAAATGATATAGTGATAAGACATTGTTGAGATAGGAAAGAGTAAATATTTCATAATAAGGAAAGATTTTTGCACGCTTGTTTTACACGAGGCTGTAGTTATGAAAATAGTCCTGAATGTCAGGTAAGTGTGCTAAGTAAATGGCTTGCAAGAAGTTGTATTTAGTTTTTGAGGGGATAGAAATCAGAATTTTTCATGAGATGATAAGTTGAGGAAATGTCGAGTGTGAGTGTCTATTCAGATCCTTGATTTATGTCAGTATCCATCATATAGTTATTAGAACCCAGTATTCAATTCCAGTAAGAGTCTCAGTTACCATCTTAGTTACAGTCTCAGTAGAGTAATCAGATCAGTAACTCAGTTTAATTTTAGGTTTGCTTGACCACAGCATACAATTATCAGTTATTTAGTTATTAGTATTTCAGTACTTTTATTTGCAAACTATTTCAGAATCATGTTATACGATTGGTATTACAGTCTCAAATAATATAGTTTTACTCAGTTAGTCCTTACTGCATGTGCATAATACTCAATAGTTTTAGTCTAGACTAGGTATAGTTCAATCCTATATGACCAGTATTCAGCTATCAGACATTCAGTTAATCAGATAAGTTAGTATGTTTATGCATTCGTGCTCAGTGCCCATGTGAATATTTTTAGTAACCTCAAGTGAAATACAGTATTGAAGTAGAATTCTAGCTAAGGAAATAGTTGAGAAATGTGTCTAAGATTGCAAGTTAGTAGTTTTAGTACATAAGGCTTAGTAACTCTATATTACATAAAGTTTCATAGGCCTTGCTCCATATTACAAAATTATAGCCATGTGACGATTTATTATTTATATGTCTTATTCATACCATGCCAAGATTTCCTTGCTCCCTAAAGTCAGTAGAATTTTATAGAAAGAGTGTCAAGAAATGCTCTAGGAGTAGAAGTTTTTAGTATAAGTTAGTCCGTAAAGCCAACAATTCAGTTTAGCAGTCAGGCAGATAAGCTCGTATGGTTTTCCATCTTTCGACCTACTCATCCTATTTGTAGTCTTATGAGTATGATCATTTCAGAATAGAGCATTATGGTAGTTACAATTTTATATTAGTTCATGTATCATGCCTCAGTTTAAGATTCTAGATATTTAGTCATGATTCAGTTTGTAGGTACCCTGTGTATCATCCCAGTCTTTCCTCAGTAGCTCAGCCAAGTGAGCACTCTTTAGGGGACATAATGTCCCAAGAAGGGGATGTACTATAACCCTCAAGCTTTCATGTCCAAAACCTTCCAGTTTATCTTTATGTAAAAATATCCAGTTAGAGTAATATGTACTCATAAGTTGACTCTCTCGTTTCAATCTCAACCGTATGACCATTTTCATATCATGGAATGTATCCAAGGAATCAACTCAATTCAGGATATTCAGTTCATGTATCATGTTTCAGAATCAATCCTGTTCTCATGTTCCTATCCATACATGTTCAGTAAATGATCTCAGGTTCATCAGTACTCTCAACTTAAGGTAATAGTCGTCCTTAGATTTACCCAATTCCCTGATTCAGTTACAGTTTTAAACTTGGTATTCTTTACCATTGCATATTCAGTCATGTATTCATAACTTAGTTCAGCCATGTACTCATGCATCAGATATGCATGTTCAGTATGAAAACTCAGTTAATCAGTACTTTCAGTCATGTATTCCATGCATTAGATATGCATGTTCAGTTTATAAAATTAGTCCATCATTATTTCTCAGCATAATCAGTCTCATTCGAGGATGAATGTTCCCAAGGGAATGATATGTTAAGACCCCACAAAATTCTAAGTTTAACTCAGTCCATTAAAGTTTGAAAATAGGTCTCAGCCTTAGAAAATTTCAGCTAAGTGTTTATACTTAGAAGTATTTTAGCCTTCGTAAGTTGTAGATCATATTTTGCCACCCTTATGACCTTAAAGTATCAATATTTAGATTGATTCATGATCAGAATTGTTAGTAGGTCACTTCAGATGAGTTTTAAATTTTTTAGACCTTGTATGAGCCATATTCAAGTTACAAAAATAGTGGGTCAATGTGAACTTGATGTGTCACGTCGCCCATCGCATCAAAGGATTATTTCTCCCAGTTTTTAGTGCAATTCTAGTAAACCAACATGAACTCAACGCGGTGCGCTGGTCATCGTATTGATGCCATCAATGCGGTGGGTGGGTCTGTGCGTCACTAGGCTCGGTTTTTGCTTTTTAATTCTGTGTCCATAGGGGTAAATGGATCTTTATCCCATTTTTATTCAGCCCCAAAAACATGAAATTAGGTCATTCTTAGGTCTAAAACACTCATTCTCTCTAAAATCCTCTCAAGAACAAACCTTAACCTATCAAAGTCAAGATCCATATTCAAGAAATTCACCATCAATCTTTAGGAATCCAAGCACCAAGGTATGTGAAGTGTTCATCCAAGGGTTTCTTTCCACCCTTGTAGCTCAAGAAACTCTTTTAAATTACAAGTTAAATAAATTCATAGATTTCATGTTGGAGTTGAATGTAATCTTGATTATGATGTTAAATGGGTTTTCAATTCCATGATTTATCACAAGTTCCATGAAAATTAGTTATTTGTTGATTGAATTATGTGTACTTCATGTTGAACTCTTGAATTGGAAGTTGAACGTACTATCCATGATAGTATTACATGTTTATTGATATGTGGAATGCCCATGCTCCCCAAGTATTTGTAAAAATGCTTATGTGGATTGACTTGTGCAAGCATTATGTGATTCATCATGCACAAGCCCCTGTATATCAAGTGTTTGACAAAAATGCCTAAATGAATGCATTATTGGTAAGCAAGTACTATTATGCTATTAAAGTCATGCAGTGTTTTACTTTTCATGCTATCAAGTCTTGGGGGTATTCTATACCCAACAAATCTAGCTATTTACCTAGAGTTACAGTAGTTAATGAACAGTCTCAGTAGCATCACGAACAGTAGTACTTAGTAATCAGTGTCAGTTCAGTATATAGTTCAGAACTCAGTAGTATTTTGTCAGTCAGCGAGACTCAGTAAACTCAGTTCAGTTTAGTTAGACAACATAATCAATAACAGTTCATTCCAGCCTAGTATAATTTAGAAATCAGTTCAGTGTCTATTCATTTGGGAGTAAAATTTAGCATCGAGTGAGAGCAGGGATGACGGCTTTCCCGTCAGAGAGGCAGATTCATTAGTAGCAATCCCTATACTCTAGAACTGCGTACCCAGCACAGGATAAGGAGTCACCCATCAGACTAGGATTGACTATATCCCAAGGGTCACCCATTAGATTAGGCTTGACTCTGCCCAGGTGTCACACATCAATTAGGATTGGCATCCTGGTTTTCCGGTGTTAGTACCCCTGGCACGGTATTGGCACCCTTCCAATTGGGGTTATAGGTTGGACCCCTATCAGCTCATATTTATGGCATATCGGTTAGATGACTATCTCTCACAGTTTCAGTTTTAGTCTTAGTATAGAACTTAGTTTAGCTCTACAAAATCAAGACTATCAAACACAATCACCCTGCTCAGTATAGAACTCAATTTAGTTCTACAAAATTAGGAGTGTCATACACAGTCACTCAACTTAGTATAGAACTCAGTTCAGTTTTACAGAATCAAGACTATCAGAAACAGTCACCCAATTATCAGTAATACAGTTATCAGTCAACTCAGATATTAGTCATTCAGTTATCAGAACTCAGTATCCAGTGTTACTATGATCTCAAGAAGAGTATATGTAGATATGTGCAGTATTTCATAGTCAGTGTTTCATAATTTTTTAGTTATACATGTACTCACATTCAATTGTAGTCATTCTATTCAGTCAATTATTGTTCATACATATGAACCCTTGCATATCAGCCTACCGCACTTAGCATACCAGTATATTCAAAGTACTGATGCATACCTTTTTTGTGCTATGATATTTTATATCATAGGTTTAGACGCATGGGCTTCTAACCATAATTAGCAGCTCAGACTATCAGCAACAGTTTCAGTAGTGAGTCCTCATATATCAAAGGTATGCTTTTATTTTAGTTATAAGTAGTTTAGTAGTTGGAGTTAGTTGGGGGCTTGTCCCATCAACTCCAAATTTAGACAGTTCAGTTAGAGGTTTTTCAGACTAAAATTTTTGACAGTATTCAGTTGAACGAATTTTTATTATAGTTTGAATTTTATTCAGTATTTCAGGTTTTAAACCTTATAGGATTTTAGCTTATTTTCTGTATTTATTTCTGTGATGTTACTCAGTGCTTACAACAGACATCAGTCATGGGTTAGCTTATGGTCCTTTGGGATCATAAGCACCATGTAACATCTAAGGTACAGACACAAGGTGATATACTTTCTTTGTCTTCTCATCCATTATTGTTTCTCTCTCTTAGCAATTTTTGTTGTTCATTATTGTTGCTACTTTATTCTTAATGTTTTGCTTCATTATCATCATTTTCTACTTCATTATTATCTTTATCTTCTTCTTCTTGACCACTGTTGTTATTGTTGTTGTTATCGCTACGATTTCTATTTGACCAATTTCTAAGGCCAAATTTTGTTTCGTACATTATTTTCCACTTTGGCATTACTTCATACGAGACTTTGATAAATCAAATTATGATTTTTAGTTGAATTTTTTATCTGGGTAATTGCTATTGTGCTTTTTTTTTATAATAGATAGCACGCGAACATGAATGCAACATAAGAGCCATTTGTTTAAACAAATCTATTTCAATGAAAGACTCATATGTTGGATTCATGTTAATGGTTCTATAGTTCCATAAAATGAATCGAATAGATGGGTTATCTATTGCAACTTATGACCCATGTATTGCAACAGATTAGTTATCTAGTGCAACATGATAAATATCTGTTGCAAAAGAATAAAAACCTGTCATAACAGAACCTGAACTCGATTCCATCAAACATATTGTCTGTAGCAATAGGGTAAATATTTATTGTAATAAATTATTAACCTATTGCAACAAAACTTGAACTCAATTCCAATAAACAGTAAATATCTATTGCAAGATATTAGTAACCTATTGCGATAGAAACTGATCTTGATTCTAATAGACTGTCACCTGTTGCTACAGGTAAGTCATCTATTGCAATAGGTTAATTATCTATTGCAATATGTCACTCATCTATTGGAATCATCTTTAAAGCTGTCTCTGTAGTATATCATCTATCCCAATAGGTGCTTCATCTATTGGAACATATTTATAGTTTGTTGCAATATATGATTCACCTATTACAACAGATAACTCATCTGTTAAAATTAGCTTCAAGAGCGTAACACAAATCCCAATAGGTAAATAATATATTGTGATTGATTACACATCTGTTGGAATTAATTTACAGCACTATGAAACAACT